>NW_017308242.1:31898-58671 GCF_000935625.1 Nanorana parkeri | reverse complement strand
AATATTAACCTCCTCCCCCAGCATTGGTGATCAGTGGCAGGCTGGAGCAATAAAATAACCTTGCAAAATGGATGTTCATTGTTTACTTACCTGAGCATACGCTCCCAAGCAGCTACCTCTATACCCGCCAGCCGATAATATACTTCTACGTTTGGACACAGATCAATCTGCATGACAGTACTAGGTACTTTCACTGTTGGGTGCTGAAACACAGAATGTGGTCCAGCATCTGCCACTGCTGGCACTCTGCATGTCCTCGGCATCTTTTAAGTGGTGGTTCCCTCTGGAGCACTCTCCTGCCCCCAGGAACACCAATGTCTGTATGCATTGCTTTTTTGGCAAACGTAACTGGTAGATGGATATATAAAACCAAATATCAGCACTTTCTTTATTGTAATGTGCTTCAGTCTTCCACAGGCAAACTGGTGGTTACTCTTCATCAAACTGAACATGGATTTTTTTCCATTAGGGAATAGTTTCTTGTAGTAAATCAAAATAAACACATCTCTTGAGGAAACTGGGACATGGCTCCACCAAGATAAGCCATAGACCTTCTTTTCTCAAAAAAAAAAAAAAGATACTATGAACACAGTACAGTAGAGGCACCATAACATGCCTCTTCATACCTATTTAGTAACAAAAATAGTCCCCAACAGCCTTTCTGTGTATAAGGCACTAAAACCGCTGCATCCAGCAGTACAGTGCATGGTACCTCACCTCAATAACCAAACAATAGATTTCAGACACTGTTGCTTGCATTGGCATACCTCAGCCAACTTTCAGAAAGTGGGTATTTGCCTTGTACATGCTGTGAGCTGCATTGGTGCGAGGGGGAACCTGTTTTTTCAGCACCATGGTCATTGTATTATATTATTATATTGGTGTCATTTAAGAAATTCAGAGTGATTTCAAAGATTTCTGAAGTGCTATAGACGTCTGACAATAGTTTTAGAAACTTGAATTTGAATGTTCATTGGCACGTACTGAAAACTGTGACAGTCCTGATGGGCCCAGCAAAAGCCCAGTCTAGTGTTAAAACATCTATGTAATGGAAGGCTAATATCTGCCTCTTACTATGCTGCAACATATCCTACCATAAATTAAATAGCTAGGCAACAGTATACAAAGGGTTAAAGTGAAGCTCTTTGCCAGTAGCCATAACAAGTTACTGTAACCTAAAACCTACAAACTATAAAAACAGATTAGCCATTTAACAGTCTATAAAATAAAATGTTTCTCTTTTTTAGAAAACATTTGTTCTAAAGTTATATTATACTGTATGTTATCCAAAACACAAATCCACAAAAAAAGACCTAAACAGCTTTTTTGTTCCAAAATTAAAAGAGAACTATGGGGGGTAACCTTTTTATCCCATAGTGCTCTTTAGGGTCACGGGAGGACCTATACCAACCTCCTCCTGTGACCCAAAACTCAGTATATAGCAGGCTATTGCCTGCTATATACTTAGCGCGATGCAGCCGGGAGGGATCCCCAACAGTACTATCAAGATCCCCCCAGCTGCGTGAGTGACAGCGGGCTCTGCCTATCTAGCCAGCTGTACCAGCCCCCTCCCCCATCTGTGCCTCCAGTCAGCTGTGGAGGGGGGAATCTCTGCGGGAAGCCATGACTGATAGTCTCTGCAGGGAGATGATTGGGGAGTCAGCGAGCTGCGGTATGTGTTCGCTTACTTCCCGATCTAAAGAGCCGGCCTGTGACAGTCACACGTTGGCTCTAACTATGAGGATGAGTGTAAATCACTCACCTCATAGTTATACTTTAAATATACTCTTTGTCCCTGCGTGATATTGTGTATCCATATTACCCTGAATTGTGATCATGCTGTGAGTACACTGTACATACCATTGGCTAATATCAGCAGGGTTGCTGCATTGTTGAACGAAGTCCAGGTCAGAGGCCTTTTTCCCAAATGATACCGGAGAGGTTATAAACTCTTACGTAACTGTACTACCCCTGCTTTATACTCCTTTTGAAATATTTAAAAGGCTAGTCTTATCTGCTTGCTAAAAAAGATCAATACCTGAAGCTCAAATTTATTCAGAGTCAGAGGATTGACTTAGTCCACTCTCCTGCCTGCCTGCTCTGTTCAGATATACAGAGTTCCAATTAGAGGCAGAGTCTGAAGGCAAACCACTTCTGCTGTGCTCCCTCCCTCTTAGAAAGCCCATAGTGCTCTGTGAATCTAAGATCATGGCTGTTCTCTATATTAAATCTTGAGCTTTGAACCAAAGTTGTTCTATGAATGGTAAAAAGAAAATCAATTTAGAAACACATAAACATAAAAAATAAAATTGACACAAAGCTCTTATAGTCTCACTGTAGAGAAGCCATACAAGAGGAAAAGAGGGACAGATGGACACATTACTCGCAGGGGAACGGGTCATTTTACTAAAGGAGGGATATTATTAATGTATAGGACTGCTTCAATATAGTTATAATATCAAAATCATTTTTTCCAACGGGGTATACTGCATGTACTGCAGCAAGCGCTGAGCAAATTGTTGGCGCTATATAAATCCTGTATAATAATAATAATAATAATGCCCTGAACCTTACTTGTTAGACACAATGATAATGCCAGTTTTTTTATCTGCTATGATGATAAGTTTTACTATACTAATTCCACTTTTGTAACTTCACTTATTTATACATTTACACACAGACTAATCTCTCCAGTGTACATGACAATTACTAGGGCTAGGACAAACGATAAAACTGCTAGGGTTGTCTGAACAGAAGCAGCAAAACAAAAAGGCTTAAAGAGGAACTCCAAGATTTTGAAAGTTAACCCTTGCAGTAGGGCTAGCCCACACTGCAAGGGTCAACTGCTCGTTTTCATTTAGGGGCCCGGAAAAAAGAAGATATACTCACCTGATCCTCGGTGGTGAAAACTCACGTCTCACCCCCTCCGCTGTGGCATGTCTCTCAACATTCTCACGTTTCATACAAGTCAATAGACTTGCATTAGGCATGATGACATCAGCGGGGCTTAGACTGCCAGAGCCAGGGGAGAACAGGCTGCGGGGACCGTTCTAGCAGCCAGGTGGGACACAGGATTAAAGGAAAACTATGAGGTGAGTGCTTTTCACTCACCTCATAGTTCTAGCCGACCTGTGACAATGAGACTGTCAAAGGTCGGCTCAGTAGATCGGGAGGTGAGCGAACACATACAGGTGTTCGCTGACTTCTCAATCCTGTCACGGCTCTCTGCTGGATTCCCCCCTCCCCGATCCGCCAGCGCTGACCGGCGGAACGGACGGGGGAGGGGGCGGGTACAGCTGGCTCTCCCTCTAGATATGCAGAGCCAGCTGTCACTCATGTCGGGATCCGCTCCGGCTGCGGCGTCTCAGTATACTGCGAGCTGTAGCTCGCGGTATACTGAGCTTAGGGTGACGGGAGGACGCTAGTTTGTGTCCTCCCGTTACCCTAAGGAGAACTATCGGGAAAAGCACTGACCCCATAGTTCTCCTTTAAGTAAGCATATCTTCTTTATTGCCCCCACCCAGACAAAACGAGCAATGAACCTTTGCAGTGCAACGGTAGCCCCACTGCAAGGGTTAACTCTTCAAAGTTCTGGAGTTCTACTATAAACCATGGGAATATAGGTGGCCACAGTAGTGTTATAGTTTGTTTCCTGTCATATCATTGGGCAGCAGAAGCTCTTGTATTTGTGAACAGTTAAAAGACAATGAAGGGCTTACTCTTCACTTGGCTTGGAAGTTCAGACCCCATATACAGTTTAGGCCTAGGTTCAAGAGCCCCCATAGGGATCCCACGGGGGACTTTGCATTGCAGTGCTGCACTGCAACTGCATGCCAAGTGCTCCTTTTAACTGCAGGGGTCGCATATGGCAAGCGTCACCACCTTCCAAGCATAACATGCTGTATTAAATTAGATGTGGCACGTGTACAAGCCCGAGAGACCACCATATTAAGTTTTAGGTGGGTGGTTGGGGACAGTAAATTTGTGGGACAAACGCCTGTTTTTGCCGTCCCTTTACCTCCCATATAAATGAGGTTTATGATCTCTAGTCTAACAAAGCTTTTAATCTTTACAGTCACTACCTGGAACTATGTCATCCTTGCCCTGGCCTTCCTTGGGTTGTTCCTGGGCCTGTTTCTTCTGAGCAAAAACATCTTGAACAACAAGTAGGTTTATAATATTTGTAAGAATCATGTCTCTTACGCATGTCAAGCAGCTTGCGTAATACTCTATGAGAAGTTTTTATTCCTTTCTATTCACATATATACGTGTTTCCATATTATAGAAAGAGGAAGATGATCGCCTTGTATCAGATGAGGATGTCTGGGCAGCAGCCAGAAGAATCAGATGGTAAGCAGGCTGTGGTGATTTTGGAGAACGACGATCCACCAGAAGAGTACAAGGCCCTGAAGAACAATCCTCAGCCAGGAGACATCGAAGTACAGTGGAAGGACGGGCAGGTCACATCGCTCTTCAGACAGTTGCCTGAGGAGGATGTGTAAAAATACATGGACGTATTTTTTTCGCAGGCCAATGGAGCCCACCAGGCTGGCAGTTTTGATTTGCAGAGCAAGGTTGAAAACAATGTCATATAAACAGCTATATTTTATTACAGGGAGGCTATGCCTATCCTGCTCATTATAAGCCGTTCCAGAACACCCAAATATTTAGATTTTAAAGGACAATTCCAATTCTAGAGGAATACACATTTACAGCAACACAAAGGACCTAATTTTACTTGCTTTTCAAAAATGTTTTGCTGCCCCTTCCAGAATATTGTGCAAATTAAGGAAGTCATACTTTCTGACACGTGACAGTTAAGTGTACTGAAACGCTGTTTGCTTACAGGAGCTTTGATTGACATCAAGTTGTTGCTGAGATTGTGATCCACAACTTATGACAAACTCGGTTTTAAACATTAATTATGCAGTAACACACATCTCAGAAGTGATAATTCAATACCCTGTTATTCAGCAACAGGGAAAGACATTAGATGACATCACCTGTTAAACTGTGTTTATGTCTAATGATGTCCATAATGCAGCTCCTAAAGCTGGCCATACACCTATAGATTATCTGCAGACTTTCTATGGTCAGATGGAAAAAGTGCAACAGATTCCTCCATCTACGCTAAACTGTGTGGATGGAGGAATCTCCCACTGGGCTAAGCTTCAGTATCTTGCTAGTCGGATCCCGCTGGCTCTCAAAATACCTGAACGATGCCTGCATCCAATCAGATTGTTCAGGTATTTTGACAGCCAGCGGGGCCGACCAGTAAGATACTGAAGCTTGGGCCAGCAGGAGATTCTTCCATCCACACAGTTTAGCATAAATGGAGGAATCTGTTGCATTTTTTCCATCTGACCACAGAAAATCTGCAGATAATCTATAGGTGTATGGCCAGCTTTAGGCATCTCTGTAGTTAAATTTATTTTTGAGAATTGAAAAAATTGGAGCAACTACGAGAAAACTTTGAAACATATCTTAAAGGAAACGACTGTTACAGACATGGGCCCCACTTATAATGCAAGGATCGGAAGAGTGTAAAATAAAAAGGGACTTGTATCAGAATGCATTGGCTCTTACTGAAGTTCTTATTTATTCATGTGTGACCGTGTAGGCATTTAATGCTGAACTCATATCAGCTTATAACATTTACATTTGGTGCTCTCATTCCCCGAGTGTTACTCCCTATTCTCAGGGGCTCTATTTTTAAACAAATCGCATAGCTTATTCGTCCACCAAAACTGCAGGTACATTTGTTCTGTGCAAGTGAAACAGCTGTTGTGAGAATGGACTAAAAATCTATGTTCTCAGTGTATTTTCTCTTCTGGTCGAATGTTCTTCAATAGGTCGATTTACAAAGAACAGAGGGAGTAGGGAAAATACTACATTATGTCCACTAGATGGAGCCGAGGATCATAGGAAATCATAGGAAATAAATACATGTTAGTAACAAGATTCAGTGTTACAGTTGTAGAGACCGCTGATGAGAATGAGCATATAAATTTAAAGTGACACTAAACTCAGGAGTTGAATCTTAACAATAGATTCAAGTGCACTAACTATTAACATAATTGTAACCTTTTTGTATATCAGTTGGCTGTAGATCCTCAAATCATCCCTGAATTGGTGCTGACACTGTTCTTCCTTCTGGAGGGGGGCTACTTTTGTTCCTCATGGTCCATGTGTTGTAAAGTAGTCACTGCTCCAAGCTCGCTCCATACTCATCTCCTCTTCAGCACTGTTCCCTCAGACGCTCTACTGTGGCTGTCCACTCTTCTTCTGGATGAAAGGACAGCCAGTGTAATTTAACCCACTTTCTGTGAATCCAGACTGTCGGTGCCACACCTCCTGAGGGTACGCCTTCACATGAAAGCGGCACTAACACATCACTACACAAGATATTCTTCCCATCCCATCAGTAAGTACCACCAACTGCTGCCCAGGAGAAGAGAGAGGAAGGACCCATGGCATTGTGGACTGGCTAGAAGAAATCTGACATTTCTGTACTTATGTGCAATTTTTTAAAAAATGTATGAGTTGGGGAAGGGTGGGGGGGGGAGCGAGGCTGCGGAGGAAAAGGGAGCAAAACTGTAGACTGCCTTTGCTGACCTCTCCTTTTTAAAATGCTAGTTGCCTGGCTGCCATGCAATAACCTCAATACTTTGAGCCACTGTCCTGGAGCAAGCATGCAAATCAGAAGCTTTATTTGCCAAATGATTATTCTGGGTCAACAACTCGAAGTATAAAAAAACAGTGGCGGTAAGGTATCTAGCATTTTCAGAAGATAATGGCAGTTCCATTGTTCCTGTCCTCACAGGTTTCCTTTAATACCGTGTTTCCCCGAAAATAAGACTTACCCCGATAATAAGACCTAGTACTATTTTTGGGAATTGCTAAAATATAAGACCTACCCCGAAAATAAGACCTAGTTAAGACCTTTCCCAGGGCTGGTGGTGGCATAAGGGGGAACTTGAAGAGCCGCGGGAGAGAATCAACAGTGCCAACGAACCAGCGCTAGAGGAAGTGAGGCGTCAGCAGAGGGAGCAGAGCCGCATAAGCCGATGCTTCCTCTATAGCGCCGGCTCCTGTCACAGGCGGAGTGATACCAAATGCACTCCGCCTGTGAGGAATCGATAGTGAAAGCACGCTTCGCCCATTCTGGCCAGCGATTGGTTACCAAATTGCTCTTGGAAAGGTACGGCACCCCTGATTGCCCTGATCACCCTATTCTTAACTTTGCCATTTTGGATTATTTAATTTGGATTTGCATTAATTTTGGATTGTTGTACATTAAAAAAAAAAATAAGACCAACCCGAAAATAAAACCTAGTGTTTTTGAGCCAAAAAAATAATAAGACAGTGTCTTATTTTCAGGGAAACACGGTAGCGTGTAAAATTACCCAAACTGTAATGGGTGCCAGAACTTCCAATACCAGTGAGCCCCAAACTTACAAAATTATGAAAAAACATCACTGCAGATCTTTGTTATGGCCCCTCACTTAATATTGGTTCCTGTTTCAAAGAAATTCGGATCCGAAATTCGTTAACGGAATTTCGTTTTTCGGATATAATTCCGAATCTGCAATTTGGTTTTCGGATGCTTCCGAATTTACGAATTTCAGGAAAATTCGTACGAATTTCGATTCATAACGAAACGAATCGCACATGTCTACTCAGCTGTAGATCCTCAAATCATCTCTGATGTGCTGACACTGTCCTTCCTTCTGGACGGGGGCTACTTTTGTTCCCCATGGTCCCTGTGTGTGTTGTAAAGTAGTCACCACTCCAAGCTTGCTCCTGTGATGGACTAAAATCTCATGTCTAGTTTGCTAATTTGTATTGAAGTTATAGTCAATCACAGGAGCGAGCTTGGAGCGGTGGCTACTTTACAGTACAACACACACAGGGACCATGGAGAAGAAAAGTAGTCACCCTCCAGAAGGAAGGACAGTGTCAGCACCAATTCAGAGATTATTTGAGGAACTACAGCGGAGCGATACACAGATAAGATATATTTTTGTTAATAGTTAGGGTACTTGCATATATTTTTTAAGATTTAACTCTTAGTTAATGTCACTTTAAGGCACATTGTTTGCAACAAAATGACAGGTGCCCTATAACTTAGCACTATCTAACCCTATACACTTTTGCCATGTGCCATACTATATGTCTTACTATTATCCACAGACGCTAGCTGCTAGTAATGTTAAGATCAAAATTTCCACCTTCAGGAATAAGATCTGTAATAGCATGTGATGAAACTCTTTTTATGTGCAATATACAATAAGCTCCCATTATTTCATACAGACAACATTTCAGTTAGTCATGTCATGATCTCTGAACATTGGAAGACATTACAGAGGAAACAAAATGTGTGGATGAAACATTTTAAAAAATTAGAATGAATGCATAAAGTTGAGATCTCTGTGTATGATGCATCTTCACTCCTGGCTGCTGCTGTGTATAAAAAAGCTGGCGGATGAGGAAGTTCTAGTTGTCAGAAGTTCATCAAGATCCATCAAGTACATTCCACACACTGATCAGAAGTCCAGCGCTAAATGCAGCTCTTTGATAACAGTGTGGGATGTGAGGTTGGCAACAGGAGTAGTCTAAACATCTGGATAGCACATCATCAAGTCTCTGGCATTCAGTACCATCATGCAGTGCAAAACCGACATGTTCTTTGATGATAAGCTGACCCTGTTCTTCCCAAATCCAGTAAGATGCACAATTGCAACCTGTCCTGTATATGGCCTCCATAAAATGCATTGTTTACATTTAAAGGTATCATGGACCTAAACATCATCTTTATTTCCACTGTCTTCCAAGTAGCTGTCATATGTAGCTCATGAATAAATAGACATATCTGCTTGGTCAAATGGACATCATGGGGAGGATGGTATAGAAGAGCTGTTGCAATGTTCTTCAACCAGCTGTCCTGCACTGCATTGTCAAGTTCAAGATTTAAAAATAATAGGTCATATACAGTCATTAGCTTCAGACCATGGCAATCTTTAGCTATTCTGCGATCCAGGTCATAAATAGTGATTAAGGACACTGTACTTCATGCCAAAAAGAGGTATGGCCTTTTTATCATTAAAAAATCTTAAACCCCTTAAGGAGGGTCAGCGTGGGTGCCTTACGTTTGCTCTGGGCTCTGGATGATTTCACGGTAACAAGTTTGGCTTGAGCCACAGAAGGGATCTCTTTGTAACTTAGTGGAGAAAGGGTGCTTAAGGTAGGCATGCCATGACGGCTGGACGTTGCAGAGGAGGACAAGGGAGGTAGACCAAGCAGCGCCCTTTCTTCGCTGATGTACAATGGAGGTCTAATATGAGCAGACCTGTCTGCATCTCTCCTCACCTCATGTATAGCATCATGAAACACCTGCTGCACCAATCGGAAATCCAGGCAAGCAGACACCTCCCGAAACAGGCAGCCATGACGGGAGGCAAGAGCTGAACCATCTGCTTTACTGACCTGTCTGACAAAGGACAAAGAGTTGTTAATACTACTAAGTTACACTGTGCATTAACTAAAGCATGTACAGTAACAGAAGTAATTTTGCTTTTTCCTATTTGCTAATACACATAAGCCACACTTCATTTGTCATTCTTTCCTCTTCTGCATTCTAAACATATTTTCTACTAAGCTGCATAATAACTTGTCAGGGTTTTGCATATTACATTATTCAAACAGAATTTTCGTAGAATCCTCTCTTCCTATCCTTGTCATAAAACTAGCTTTCCAATTATGTCAGAGATAGTTTATTATTCATTATTTTTGCACTACTAAATGTATTTCCGTTCATGAACAGTATAATTTAAACCTGAATTGTATCTGAGTTATTCAGAACACGTAGGAAGAAGAGGCAGAGTGGGAGCTGATCATGGATCATAGGGAGAAGAAGCAGCGTGGGAGCTGATGATGGACCATAGGGAGAAGAAGCAGAGTGGGGGCGTATCATGGACCATGGGGAGAAGGGGCAGAGTGGGAGCTGATAATGGACCATAGGGAGAAGAAGCAGAGTGGGAGCTGATCATGGACCATAGGGAGATGGGGTAGAGTGGGAGCTGAATAGACCATAGGGAGAAGAAGCAGAGTGGGAGCTGATCATGGACCATAGGGAGATGGGGTAGAGTGGGAGCTGATAATAGACCATAGGGAGAAGAAGCAGTGATTGCTGATCATTGATCATTGAGAGAAGAGGCAGAGTGGGAGCTGATCATGGACCATAGGGAGAAGAGGCAGAGTGGGAGCTGATCATGGACCATAGGGAGAAGAAGCAGAGTGGAAGCTGATCATGGACCATAGGGAGAAGAAGCAGAGTGGGAGCTGATCATGGACCATAGGGAGATGGGGTAGAGTGGGAGCTGATAATGGACCATAGGGAGAAGAAGCAGAGTGGGAGCTGATCATGGACCATAGGGAGAAGAAGGAGAGTGGGAGCTTCATGGACCATAGGGAGAAGAGGCAGAGTGGGAGCTGATAATGGACCATAGGAAGAAGAAGCAGAGTGGGAGCTGATCATGGACCATAGGGAGAAGAGGCAGAGTGGGAGCTGATAATGGACCATAGGGAGAAGAAGCAGAGTGGGAGCTGATCATGGACCATTGGGAGAAGAAGCAGAGTCGGAGCTGATCGTGGACCATAGGGAGATGGGGTAGAGTGGGAGATGATCAAGGACCATAGGGAGAAGAAGCAGAGTGGGAGCTGATCCTGGACCATAGGGAGAATAAGCAGAGTGGTAGCTGATCATGGACCATAGGGGGAAGGGGCAGAGTGGGAGCTAATCCTGGAACATAGAGAGAAGGGGCAGAGTGGGAGCTGATCATGGACCATAGGGAGAAGAAGCAGAGTGGGAGTTGGTCATGGACCATAGGGAAAAGAAGCACAGTGGGAGCTAATTGTAGACCATAGGGAGAAAAGGCAGAGTGGGAGCTGATCATGGACCATAATGAGAAGAGGCAGTCGATCATGCACTATAAGGAGGAGAGTCAGAGCGGGAGCTGATCATGGGCCATAATGAGAATTTTCGTATAATCCACTCTTCCTATTCTTGTCATAAAACTAGCTTTCCAAATATTTCAGAGATAGTTATATTATTCTTCTTTTTTTTTTTTTTGCACTACTAAATGTATTTCCGTTCATGAACAGTATAATTTAAACCTGAATTGTATCTGAGTTATTCAGAACACATAGGAAGAAGAGGCAGAGTGATAGCTGATCATGGACCATAGGGAGAAGAGGCAAAGTGGGAGCTGATAATGGAGCACAGGGAGAAGAGGCAATGATTGCTGATCATTGACCATAGGGAGAAGAGGCAGAGTGTGAGCTGATCAGGGACCATAGGGAGAAGATGCAGAGTGGGAGCTGATCATGAAACATAGGGAGAAGAGGTAGAGTGGGAGCTGATCATTGACCATAGGGAGAAGAGGCAGAGTGTGAGCTGATCAGGGACCATAGGGAGAAGATGCAGAGTGGGAGCTGATCATGAAACATAGGGAGAAGAGGTAGAGTGGGAGCTGATCATTGACCATAGGGAGAAGAGGCAGAGTGTGAGCTGATCAGGGACCATAGGGAGAAGATGCAGAGTGGGAGCTGATCATGAAACATAGGGAGAAGAGGTAGAGTGGGAGCTGATCATTGACCATAGGGAGAAGAGGCAGAGTGTGAGCTGATCAGGGACCATAGGGAGAAGATGCAGAGTGGGAGCTGATCATGAAACATAGGGAGAAGAGGTAGAGTGGGAGCTGATCATTGACCATAGGGAGAAGAGGCAGAGTGTGAGCTGATCAGGGACCATAGGGAGAAGATGCAGAGTGGGAGCTGATCATGAAACATAGGGAGAAGAGGTAGAGTGGGAGCTGATCATTGACCATAGGGAGAAGAGGCAGAGTGTGAGCTGATCAGGGACCATAGGGAGAAGATGCAGAGTGGGAGCTGATCATGAAACATAGGGAGAAGAGGTAGAGTGGGAGCTGATCATTGACCATAGGGAGAAGAGGCAGAGTGTGAGCTGATCAGGGACCATAGGGAGAAGATGCAGAGTGGGAGCTGATCATGAAACATAGGGAGAAGAGGTAGAGTGGGAGCTGATCATTGACCATAGGGAGAAGAGGCAGAGTGTGAGCTGATCAGGGACCATAGGGAGAAGATGCAGAGTGGGAGCTGATCATGAAACATAGGGAGAAGAGGTAGAGTGGGAGCTGATCATTGACCATAGGGAGAAGAGGCAGAGTGTGAGCTGATCAGGGACCATAGGGAGAAGATGCAGAGTGGGAGCTGATCATGAAACATAGGGAGAAGAGGTAGAGTGGGAGCTGATCATTGACCATAGGGAGAAGAGGCAGAGTGTGAGCTGATCAGGGACCATAGGGAGAAGATGCAGAGTGGGAGCTGATCATGAAACATAGGGAGAAGAGGTAGAGTGGGAGCTGATCATTGACCATAGGGAGAAGAGGCAGAGTGTGAGCTGATCAGGGACCATAGGGAGAAGATGCAGAGTGGGAGCTGATCATGAAACATAGGGAGAAGAGGTAGAGTGGGAGCTGATCATTGACCATAGGGAGAAGAGGCAGAGTGTGAGCTGATCAGGGACCATAGGGAGAAGATGCAGAGTGGGAGCTGATCATGAAACATAGGGAGAAGAGGTAGAGTGGGAGCTGATCATTGACCATAGGGAGAAGAGGCAGAGTGTGAGCTGATCAGGGACCATAGGGAGAAGATGCAGAGTGGGAGCTGATCATGAAACATAGGGAGAAGAGGTAGAGTGGGAGCTGATCATTGACCATAGGGAGAAGAGGCAGAGTGTGAGCTGATCAGGGACCATAGGGAGAAGATGCAGAGTGGGAGCTGATCATGAAACATAGGGAGAAGAGGTAGAGTGGGAGCTGATCATTGACCATAGGGAGAAGAGGCAGAGTGTGAGCTGATCAGGGACCATAGGGAGAAGATGCAGAGTGGGAGCTGATCATGAAACATAGGGAGAAGAGGTAGAGTGGGAGCTGATCATTGACCATAGGGAGAAGAGGCAGAGTGTGAGCTGATCAGGGACCATAGGGAGAAGATGCAGAGTGGGAGCTGATCATGAAACATAGGGAGAAGAGGTAGAGTGGGAGCTGATCATTGACCATAGGGAGAAGAGGCAGAGTGTGAGCTGATCATGGACCATAGGGAAAAGCTGCAGAGTGGGAGCAGATCATGGACCATAGGCAGAAATGAAGAGTGGGAGCTGCTCATGGATCATAGGGAGAAGAGGCAGTGTGGGAGCTGATCATGGACCATAGGGAGAAGAGGCAGTGTGGGAGCTGGCCATAGACCATAGGAAGAAGGGGCAGAGTGGGAGCTGATCATGGATTATAGGGAGAATAGGCCGAGTGGGAGCTGTTAGTGGACCACAGAGAGAAGAGGCAGAGGAGGAGTCAATCATGCAGCATATATGATGTATGAAATACACAGGTCCAAAATGACCCATTTAATTCACTGTAAATGTAAAACAGGCTAGTTTAATACAAACTGGACCAAATGACTTACTAATGTTAATATTTGCCTACCATTTCTTTATCATCATAAAGGATTATGAGTACAGCACATACCCCAAATAAATATTACAATGGGCAGAAACTAATATTTCATCACAGGAAAAGCATTTCCAATTGCTTAAATTGTTACTCCAGGCAAACATCATAATACACAGTTCAAATAAAGATATGTTTCCTGTATTACCTAGCAATAGATTGTTAATAAAAATAGCTATTGTTATGATGGCCACACCAAAGCACGTCAGTAAGATCTCTCTGCTATTTCCAATATGGCAGCTGTCCAGCAGATCACTTTGACAAACCTGTGTAATAACATGACTGGCTATATATACAATCAAAAATCATTTGGCAGCTAAAACAGTAAACATACAAGTATTTCACCTTAGTATTTGCTGTTTGCCTGAAGTCCTGCTTAAAAATAGGTAAAAACATATCTTAATACCTGCTACATGGAACTGTCACATTGGAACAGAGGAAGTAATATGAAATAGGCAGTGTACTCTGTAGAAGAGGGCAATCAAAAGGTGGAGATTCCAGATAGGAAAAGAAAGGCAGAGAAGGGAAAAAATAGAGCATTGTGTGTTAATGTATTAAAGAGACATTGCAGGAATAAAAAATGCTGCTGAAGGAAGTATCAACTAATCTGAAAACAGAGAAATGCTAGATCAGCCTCGGTTCAGCAAAAAGACACCTGCCTTTATATTGTACATGGACATTGGACACCAAGTAAAGATAGGGCATTGCACGCTGTTACATTGTAATTCAAGAAACTTGTTATTTCAGCAGCTTAGCAAAATAATATTCACAATAATAACAGAAATTCATTCTAGAGAGTACTGAAGGAGGAGAGGAGGATGTAGCTTATCCTGGCCCATAAAGTTTAGAGGACCAAATCATACAGTAAGTAACAGTCCCTATTATTTATTCAGTGTACTTATTACTGCATGTGATAATAGTAAAATTTGCCAAACATCACAACTTTTTGTTTAATTCTTTAATAGTTGATGCTCAAAATGTAAGATTTGGTATTGTAACAGCGGTCTTCTGTTTATCATGTTTTGTTGAAGGATCAGCACTATATAATTTCCCCGTAAATAGAGGGATGCCTGCAAACATGTGGGAAAGCTGGCAGCCAGTTGGACAATTGGCAGAAGAATTCGTTCCCAAAAAATATATCGATTTTCAATAGCTGGCAAAGTTGGGAATGGCAAAATGCACATTTAAAGCAAGAACTACATGGTGCAGGCCAGGGTACTTTGTATACTTAGAGTAAAGGCCTTATAAAAACAGTCATGGAAACTAAGGGTGGGAAACCAACCTTTGGGTTAGGATTCAGTGATGCTGATTTCTGCTAGCAGATTATCCCAAGGGAAAGCATGCTTCAAATTATTACGGGGTGTAAACATAGTAAACAGGAGAGGGATGGAAGAGGGTAGATTGAAAGA
Source organism: Nanorana parkeri (assembly GCF_000935625.1). NCBI lineage: Eukaryota > Metazoa > Chordata > Amphibia > Anura > Dicroglossidae > Nanorana > Nanorana parkeri. The sequence goes on along the minus strand of NW_017308242.1, from coordinate 43,676 downwards.
GAGTAATGGAGAATAGAGTAGAGGGCTAGGAACCAATTCCCCAACCACCCACCCCATGCCAGACATGCTCAAGTATAGATTCAATGAAAGGAAAAAATAAGTTGTTCCATCTGTGGGACAAATGTAGTGCAACCAACGTTGTCATGGAAAACAGATTTATTTAAATGTTTGTCTCAGGGAATGTCCATAAGCTTTGTATTTATTAGTGTTCCCTTCATCCAATTTTTGACTTCTTGGAAAAGAGGGTGGATGGTTTCCAAGCTTTAGGTATTCTTAGCTACATGGCAGCAAATATACGCAAAACCAAGTTCCGTTTTCTTCTAATGAGGTCAGACTCTATTGAGAAGAACCTCCAAAGCATTTTTCCTCAAGTTCTTAATATTTTCCAATTCTTACATAAGCTCTGCAATATTATGTTGATAAAATGGTATACATGTTTCGATAAATGCTGCACTTTTGGGCAAGACCTCCAAATGTGGAGCTTATGCCCTCATTCTTGACTTTTCTGAAGCACAAAAAGTAGGTTTAGGCTAGGGTGAGAATGCAGGGTGGTATTTCAAAAGGAATGAGGGTCAATTATTATATCTTTGACTATTTATGAGCAAAATCATTAAAAACTGTAATAAAGGGAAAAAAATAGAAAAGTATAAAAAGGAGAGTGGCGTAGAGAGAGGGCACTGAGAAAACTGAGAAGATATACAGTAGGGTGAAAAATACTTGGATTAATTACCTGCTGTGACATACCCACAGCCATGAAGGAATTACAGATATCAGATAAGATGTTTTGTATTGGAAAGTAACTAGGCAGTATATAAGGTTTGATACCTGTACCGTTCCATGTCAAGCTTGTTTCCTATAAGCAGAACTGGGCTCTCATGTACTGCTCCTTTGTTGTACTGAGAGATTATCTCCAAGTATTGAAGACAGCCCTCGAAGCTCTTCTTGTTATCAATGCTGTACACGACTAGAAAAGCATTAGCCCAGCTTAAATACCGTTCAGGATTCACTGGCCGGTCCTAAGGTAAATATAAAATAATATTTAGCAAGGAACAATTAATACATTTGAAAAATTATAGTATGGGAAACAAGTAGAACAACTTAACGTAAACTTGTCTGAAGATAAAAAATGCACAAATGAACCTTGTATATTTATAGAAGGCACCACCCTATGGTTGTAGAACACACTTAGAAATGTCCCCATTGTTCTCCATGTCCCAGAAGTCAATGCAAATTTTGACTTTTGAGAATGTCAAGCATCAACACACCTCCACTGCATTCCACAGTGCAATGTGGGTGCTTCTCAATACAGTGTTGGGACACCTGCATTTCATCAGCGGAATGAAGTGCCTGGGTTCTAATTCTTGAAAACCTAGAAAACTTTGGAGGGGTCTTCAATAGTGGTGCCTTTCTAAAGTTAGCTAAATTAATCTGCACATAAAAGGTCCATATGATTCACACTGGGAAGAGCTAGTGTGATTAAACTGTATTGCACTGAAGGAGCTTTTGTTTTTGGTGTGTTAAAAAAGTGGATTCGTTTACAAAAAAGACTCTTCTAATAAAATGTACTGCACTAGAAAGGCTTAACATATACCTTTTCCTACCCCAATATAAAACTAGTAACCTAACACTAGACATGCAGGAATAAGGACAGGATGTAAAGTTCCAAAAAAGTGGGTGGGATACTAAGGGAATAGAGAAGCCAGGACAACCTCAGAGGAACAACTGCTGGATAGGCATGCAAAAGATGTTAAGCGTGTATTGATCTTCAGTTGCATATAAGGTCAACACTGTCCTGTAATGAAGCCCAATTAGTACAGCTCAGAGGAGGGCATCGAAAAGGCATTATTAAGGCCTGGTTTATGCTGGCTAAGTTATTTAGGTAAGCGGGATCTGCAGGCACAGGATTGTGCATACTATAAACATATGAGATTAATTTACTAATTTTATTCAAAGACTGGTTTCCTTTAAAGAAGACCAAACAAAATTACATATTGTTGGAAGGGTGTGTATGTGCCAAGTGTAAATGTTAACCATCTCTGTACCTCCGTGCTACTAGTCCACCAGGTAAAACTCCTATGCTGAGCACTTCCAGGACTAAAACTCTCATTCCCCGGACTTGGCAGTGGATTTTGATATTGTGGAATTATAAAATATTCTGGTCAAAGATTCCTCAGCCAAGGTCATTGGGTTTGAACAGAAATTGCACATCTCATGCTCGGATTGACTTGTGCATATTCTGCTAATACGAAGAGATCCTTAAGGTTTTTAACTCACTTCAAAGGCCCCTTTGAATCTGACAAAGAATGAGCTCAAAAGATTCATTGTCTGGCACAGGAGCATTCTGTCCTACAACCTGAGCAGAGTGTACCAGATACCAGGCTGTTTATGCCCACAAAGCAGCATTTGTGTACAAAAATGCAGAGAACGTAGTTAACCCTCCATCCATCAGACAGCCTTCTTGTTAGGAGATGAGTGCTATGAAGCTTCTGAAAGACAGCGACCCGTCTGTCCCTGTAACTATGAAGACAGATACATGGCATGGCAGAACATGTGTTATGATGGGAGAAGGGAAAGGATAGGAGGTGGTAATGATGAAAACAGGCAAGTCACCACATGGTACAACCTTGTCATGTGACTACCTTGTCATGTGACTTTACTGTCAAACTGATAAACAGTATCTAATGTGTTATGTTCAAGGGTTTTCCACCCTTTTGTAACTAATCACAATCATTAGAGTAGCTTATTGTCTCTTTAACATGAAGATAAACCACAGGAAATTGTAGGCCCTTTAAGTGGAATGATGAGCAAAATTAAAATTATATACTGTATATGGTGCAGTCTGTCAGAAGTATTATTACCGCAGGTTTTGCTTTTCTGAGTGTTCTATGTTACATTATTTAATTACCTCTTGATCCTGCCAGGAGATTTATTTTGTTTCCACTTCTTTAATTGGGTCAAACTGTTCAACAAACCCTTTGAAGAAACCGTATATCACTGACTGATGTGTTTACAACAGCTCATATGGTTTAAACCCGAAGAAAGAGAAAACTGTTGCTCTAACTGCTTAACGGCATCCTCCCGACCTGTGAGGGCATTTAAGGAACCCTAGAAGCAGGGTGGGCTTGCATTTCACCTCAGGGTCTGGTCCTCAGCAATAGTGGAGCAATGTGAACAGATGGGTGCCATTCACCTTTGATGCAATCAAGGACTTTATTGGCTCTTATTCAACACTCCTGATGGAGAGGGTTAGGGCACAGGACACCCATGGACTTCAAAAGTATGGTAAGCATGAGGAGCTATTCAGGCTCTGCTGCACGCAGGTTTGAAGACAGTAGGAGAAAGTAGAGTGTTGAGTCATTGCTGCAGCTTCTTCCTTACCCGGTCATAAGCTGAAAGTGTGTTCTGTGCAGTAGACGTCAGGGACCTAACTATGCCATCTGGAAGGGATTTCTAAATCACAGAAATGGCTCCACAAAATGATAAATCCTTCAGCCAGCAAATCACCTCCAGTATATAAATGTTTTTTGGCTATGTTTGTATCTACTTGCCTAGAGTTCAGCTTTGATTCCTAAATGTTTCTTATAGATAGACATAGACATTAGATGGTGGCTGAAGGTGAATGTCATGTTATATCATGAAACCTTTTAAAATCAGCAATAGCAATTCATGTGCATCAACTGTTGACTTGAGCATAAAATAGAGGCTCAAAAATATCAATAACCAAACTAGTCTGAGCAATCTTTTACCTGCATCAATCTCTCAGCATTTTAACTTACTTGATCAGCTGTGTCCATTACTCGTACAAGAACTGGCTGATGGTCTACCACTTCTTCTGAGTTGTATGTGTCCTCTATAACATAAAGCAAACATGAAACGTGATGTAAGGATTTTGATTTTCAGGTATAATGTATATAACTACTACTACTTACTTCATTGAGTGGAACGGCAGAATTATTATTTTTTTGTTCATTTTGAAGAGACCAAGTATGGTTTAAAACTATTTTTTTGCTGTCTTGTCTTTACTGGTCAGATGTCCAGACCCAGTGACCTCTCAGGACATAAGGAGAAACCACCCCAACAGGGACACGAGACAGCAAGGACATCCTGAGGAAGTGAGAGGAACAGGAGTACTACGCAAAAAATTGGATTCCAAAGGTATTTATTCCATTCAAAATTGAATATTTTAGGACTCCAACATTTTAGTGTGGCCCTCCTGTTCTTTTCACTTACTCCAATACCAGTCTGAAGCAGCCTTGGCAGATTTTCTAGTATGCGAGATGCCTGGCCAGTGCTAAAACACTGCACAATACCACTTCCAAAACACCTTTAGAAGTAGAATTTTGCATGTTCCAGCGACATTCACTTATTTCTACAAGCAAGGACTTCATTGCAGATGTTCCATTCCCTCCCTTTACTTTATTGCTGGCTGTAGTCCTGGATTCTTTTCTCTTCCCCACACATGAGGTTCTAAACCTTTCTCACGCTATTCAAAAATAGTTTTGGTTGCTGTTCTAATTTTATGTACTTCTCTCTTCTGGGGATTTATGCTCTGAGCTAAAAAAAAAAGTTCTCTTTAGTTTTAGTACGGGGATCCCCCACTATGAAAAAGGAACTCTCCTAAGCCTGTTATGTCAAGTGTACAATAATTTACTGTATATGTAATACAAACTGAAAAATGCTCAGTTAGCTCTTGATTTGTCTTTATAGGGAAAAAGTAATGTGGGGACTGTCTGTGCAAAATATATAATGAAAACAACATGACATTCATAATATATTTAATTGTTAAGTTAAGAATTCCTGCTAATTTTTAGAAACTAGTCAGCTTTGGCAAAAATTAAAACAAAATTCCTACACTAACATGTTCTGAGCCCTTCCAACCTGAGATTTTGCCCCCAACAGGACTTTGCGCCCAAACACCACCAAGGACTTTATTGGTGGTGTTTGGGTGCAAACAGTCTTTTAACAGGACTGCACACCCACAGCAGTCCTGTTAAAAGACCACTACCACAAAGGTTCTCTATATATTTAGTGAAAGTGTATTTAAAGTATATAGTACCATTTCCTAAATATGCCATTTATTACACGAAAAATAGTTTTGGGTAGTATATATTTCTTTTATTAAAGGTGGACTTAACATCCTAATGGCTCCTTAGATGTTAAGGTAGTGGGCCCTAAACTGCAGCCAGCAGGCCGAATACACCAACAAGGGACATTATATCTTCCAATTATACCAACGGTGGGGCACTATTCCTCCCACTGACACCAACCATGGGGCAATATTACTCCTCCAACTAACCACAGACACAAGGATATTTTTTTTTCCCACCAGCCACTAAGACTGCTATATTGCTTACTCCTACTGGCCACAGCAGGCACCCCAAGGTCTGATAGACAGTGAACTGGCCCTTTGTTTGGAAAGTTTGAGGACCCCTGTGTTAAGCCATATGAGACGTGGTGGCTAATCTACAAACCTAATACAGTTCTAATCCCCTTTTTTAACTTACATTAATGGTACCTTATATTAACATATGTAGGACTAAAGTAACTCCTGTACTCCAGGCTGGACCTGTAAAGTTGTTATTGCCTACCATGTTAGAGGAGAAAAGGAGATAGTTGAAGAGAGGAGAGAAACATTGGGGGGAATTTATCAAAACTGAAGCAGACAAAAACTGGAGCAGATGTGCATGGGAACCAATCAGCTTCTCTCTTCTCTCCTCTGCCAATCCCTCCACTGGCTTCCACTCGCCCAGAGGATAAAATTCAAAATATTAACAGTCACTTATAAAGCCATCCACAACTCTGCCCCCGGATATATCTCAGACCTTGTCTCAAAATATCACCCTAACCGTCCACTCCGCTCTTCCCTAGACCTCCTGCTTTCCAGCTCCCTAGTCAATTCCTCCCATACTCGCCTCCAGGACTTCTCTAGAGTCTCTCCCATCCTCTGGAACTCTTTACCCCAACCTGTCCGTCTATCTCCCACCCTGACTGTCTTTAGGCGTTCCCTGAAGACTCTTCTCTTCAGGGAAGCCTATCCCACCTCAACCTAACCACTGAACCATCACATTCTCAAACAATTCATCCCCACACAGCTACCTCCTCATGTATCATTTCCCCCTCCTCTTTCAGATTGTAAGCCCTCAGGGGCAGGGCCCTCCTTACCATCCTGTCTTGAATTGTATTGTAATTGTAATGTCTTCCTTACATTGTAAAGCGCTGCGCAAACTGTTGGCGCTATATAAATACTATGTAATAATAATATTAATAATAATTTGAAAGTGATTGAGAGAAGCTGATTGGTTTCCATTAGGGATGGGCTTGATGCTCGAGATGAGCAAGAGTTCGACTCAAACATTGGCAGTTCGTGTGTTCGGTGAACACAAAAACTGTCATGGCGTTTGGCGGGCTCTTTGCCCGCCAAGTGCGCCACAAGGCACTGCGCACCGCAGAGTGCCTTGTGAGCCCTGATTGGCTAAAGCCTTGCACCTGACCACAGGTCAGGTGCAAGACTTTGCCCAATCAGGGCACAGAACTCTGTAAGAGCCATGATTGGGCAAAGTAATGATGGCTTTGCCCAATCATGGCTCACCTGTCAGGTGCCATACGACTGTACACAGTTGGGCGGAGCTAGCTAGCCGTCACCGCTATCTCCGCCCAATAGTTTATATTTTGCCAATATGGGGGGGGAGAATGAGGGAGCCCTGCCAGGCCTGTGCTCGGATCAAGGTTCTGGTTGGGAATTTTAGGGGGACCCCACGTTTTTTTTTCCCCAGGGGTGAGGTTCCTCCTTAAAATTCCTACCAGACCTTAAGGGCCTGGTATGACTTTGAGGGGGAACCCCACCCACTTTTTTTTTTATTGTAACTTGGGTCTTTCCTTAAATTCCTACCACACCTAAAGGGTCTGATATGACTTTTGGGGGGAACCCCACACCTTTTTTTTTCTTTTCTTTTTTTATTGATACATGTCACCCAGGGCAGCACCCAGATCCCCATACATACATTTATGGCCAATAACTTGCATATAAGCCTTCAAAAAGGGGACATTTGATTTTCAAAGTTCTGGTTCCATAGACTTGCATTGAGTTAGAGTTCAAACTTTTTGCATGTTCTAAAGTTCGAATTCGAACCAAACAGGATTGGCTGAGTCGAACAGCTTCTTCACTTCGGAGAGCATGGAGAGCATGTTCGGCTGACCGTAGCCAGCCGAAGTCAGCCGATGTATGGCTGAAATCAGCTGTACGGGGCCAAAATGAATAGCCGAATGGCGTTCGGCTCAGTTCTCTCCAGCTCGCTTATTCACTCGGCTGCCTTTGGCAGCTGAGTGAATAACCCCCATAGTCACATAATCAGTGTATGCTAGGGTGACCCTAGAGACATTTTGCTACTACATATGCAGATCCCCTGATTCAAAAGACATATGGAAAGAAAGACAGAATACCAGGGAAACATTTAATCCATTTAACTAAAGATGAATGTGTTGGATTGAATTCTTCAGCTCTGACACAAATGAATTATATTTCCTTGCAGAAGTGAGAAAACATTTACTTCACAGCCTGTCTGGGCACTTGGAGCTTTTAGCAAGTATCAGGAAAAGATTCATATCTCTTTAATCTCTGCCATTAATCAGCCCTGATTCCTGACCAAGTCCTGCGTCTTGTCACGTTAATGAAGACAATTATTCCCATAAGACATAGTCCAGATAACTCTTCATGTCCACAAACACTCCAATATCTTTGGCAATGCTTTCCTTCCAAATATAACACATTTTCCAACTTAGATGCAGCAGCCATATTAAAAGGGCTCCAAGTTGAAGGGAAGACAACCTTAGTTGGAATATAACAGAATGGAATTCTTCATTATGATAATGCAGTTCAACAATTCAAAATGGCTGGCAGTTTTTAGACATAATAAGGAAAACTGTCATGAGAGAAATATGGAGGCTACCATCACTGACTTCCTTCGGAAAATTCTAGTTGCCTAGCTGCCCCTGGCTTTTATACAGTACATAAGAACTCCTGATCTGCTAGAAGGGCACGGTGGGGTCCAGGGGGGCACTGCAAGAGGATGAGGTGTCCTCTGTTAGCTTGGGAAAGGGGTCCACTGCAGAGGGCCTAGGGGGCACAGTGGGGGCTGCAGGGCCTGCAGCAGGCTGGGGGCTTTGTAGACAGCTGGGAGCTCTTTGGAGGCTCACATGGTATATATAAGGTAGCTTGGGGAGGGCACTGCAGAGGGCCTAGGGGGCACAGTGGGGGATGCAGGACCTGCAGCAGGCTGGGGGCTTTGTAGACAGCTGGGAGCTCTTTGGAGGCTTGCATGGTATATGTAAGGTAGCTTGGGGAGGGCACTGCAGAGGGCCTAGGAGGCACAGTGGGGGCTGCAGAGTCTGTACCAGGCCGGGGGCTTTGTAGGCAGCTGGGGGCTCCTCAGGAGGTTTTCCGAGTATTTGCAGGAGGGCAAATACCTTCCACCACTTACTTTTCAGACACAAGAGGTGAGCAATGACAACACTAGGGTTACCACCTGTCTGGGATTCACCCGGACAGTACGGGTTTTAAATCTTGTGCCCGGTTTTCAAGTCAGCTGAAAACTGGACACAAGATGTAGGCAGACAGGGGCAACCCCCAGGGTCCTGCTCAGCCTGATTGTGTTTGGCCGTCGGAGACTTAATATTACACCGGCTCTGACAGCTACATTCAGCAGAGAGCACAGAGCGGCCCCGCCCCCATCACCAGCCGACATCAGATCTGCACACAGGGAGGGGGGGGACTCACAGGAGCCAAACTGAGGACTCATCTGCCATCATAGGGGTAAGACAATACTTATATGAGGCGCCCAAGTCCATTGCGTTACTGAGCCAGGCGCCCATCGCATTAGGAGCCCAGCGCTCATCGCGTTACTGAGCCCAGCGCCCATCGCATTACTGAGCCCAGCGCCCATCGCGCATTTTTTAGGGACACATAGAGCTTTCTTTTGGTGGTATTTAATCACCACTGGGGGTTTAATTTTTTACTATATTAAGGAAAAATGACAGAAAATGTAACAAAAAAACTGTTCTCCCTATATTAAATTATAAAACATTTATTATTACCCAATTTTTCGGTAAAATATAAAAGGCGGGGTCTTGTCGGGTAAAAAGACACCAAACATGTCAAGCCTCAAAATTGCGTGCACAAAACCTCGAAAAACTACAATACCCAAAATTGGCCATAGGCGACGCTGTAAAAGCTTTTAGCGCTCATAAGTTTAGTGTTATCAGTGATTGATGGCCCTAGAATTATTGCTCTCACTCCGACATTTGCGGCGATATGTAACATGTGTAGCGCAATTGTCGCTTTCACGTGCTGGTGCGTCTGACGCATATTTACGTTTTTATGTGCGTAAACGTGGGAGTGGGGGACCTATAAATTTGGGGTGTTTGTTTTTTACTTTTTTTTATATGTGACTTGTATTTATTTTTTACTTTTTTTATTTATATGTATTTATTTTTACACTTATTGTTATTGCTATTACATTAGGGGGATAACTATCCCCCTATATAATAGCAAAGGCACACTGACAGGTCCTCTTTATGGAGACATTAGGGGTCTCTAGGATCCCTAATGTCACCTGGGGACCCCAAAAGAAGCTGATGAAACACACAGATCTGCTTCATCACCTTCTTTTCTCTGGCTATAGCAGCCAGATGACTGACAGGTGAATGCGGAAGTGATGTATTACACATCACCTCCGCATTCACAGCAAGGAGGAAGATGCTGATCTCCCTCCCATCTTACCTCCTGACACCCTCCCGAGGCGGTCCCGGGACGCAGATGGGCTAGCGGATCCCAGGATTGAAGGTGAGGGGTCAGGACGGGGGGGCACTCCAGGTGGCGGCTGCAGCACTCGACGGGGTGGAGGGAGGAGCGGGCAAATCACAACATACAATCGATCGGCGGATATAGAGCCGCTGATCGGTCTTATGTGACACAGCCGGTAACGGGTGTAAAGAACAGGCGGGTTTTTTCTGCGCGCTAGGGGGTGCGAGCAGGAACACACGATTGGAGGGAGGGTGCCACACATGATTGGGGGGAGGGGAAGGACGTCTAAAGATGCCCTCCTGGTCCCTAGGTGACATTAGGGGTCTTTCAGGCCCCTAATGTCACCTAGGGACCCCAGTGAAGCAGCAATAGAGTGTTCGGGTTTCACTTGAAGAAAAGATGGCAACCCTAGACAATACCCATATTTCTCTCAAGTTACAAAAAAGCTTCCCCCCTATGGTGTCTGTGAACTGTACGGCAGTACACCATGCATGAGTAGAAGTTAGAATCAAGTCAAATCTAGAAGCCATTTTGACTGTACACACAAAAGCTTTATATGTATACAGATCACCAATGGCAAGCAGCAAACCCTGAGTTAAAAAACAGCAAACTAAAGGACTGCAGAAAAGAAAAACAAAGAGAAAAACATGTGAGTGAATATAACATGTGAGTGAATTAAAATAGAATAAATTATCACATAATTTTTCATTCTTTTTCCTAAGGTGAGTATAATAATGGAAATGAACAATGGGGGGTATTTATGAAAACTGGAGCAGACAGAAACAGAAGCAGTTGACCATGGCAACCAATCAGCATCTCCCTTCAGTTTGTTCGGTTAAGATTTTAAAATGAAACAGAGACGCTGATTGGTTGCCGTGCACAGCTGCTCCAGATTTGATAAATTCCCCTCTATCTCTTTAATTCAATTCCTACCCTTTTTGCCTTTAAGAAAAAAAGTGGCTGCTGTAAAAAAAAGCATGCTATCAAGAATATTTCATTCTTCCCTAAACCAACAATCAGAATCCTTGATTTGCCTTGCGCTGCAAACTGGCAGTTGGAAGGTGATTGGCAGCAACGGGCAACATGCGGTACATCAAAACTATTAGGTAAAACAGAATAGCAAGACACTGAGCTTCTTGTCATAAAAGCACATATTATTTTCTCTAGAATGCCAAAAACAATAACACAGTTTTATAACCCCTCTAGAACTTTATTTCTATTAGCTGAACCAGAAAATGAATGTTGGCAGCAACTAACAACTGAAAAAAGTAATATCCCTGTTATTGTTCTTTGGAAACACAATACTATTGGGTATATGCCCTGGCCTCAGGGGCCTGAGAAAAAAATTAAACTGACCCCCACCCACCCCCTCACCCCCAACCTTGATCAGTTTTGGGGTTAGTGTATGAAAGATGTCATTGTAGGTCTGTTATAGTTGCCAAACTATCTTTACCTTGGGTTGGCAAGATGTTAGTAGTACCATTCTGCATCTGAAATGTTTGTGACTATTTAAGTAGAGTTACTTTCTACTTTAATTGAGTATGTGAAATGGGGAGAATTTCTATTCTCTCTGGTTAAGTATGCTTTTTTCAGGTTTGCTTTACAGGGCCTATCTACCAAAATGGATGCATGCACACAGGATTTACTTAATCTCAGCAGGCAATTGTGCTGAGACCACTGGAGGAACTAATGGGCCCAGAGAGGAACAAGAGGGCCTGCAGCTCCCTCATGCTGCCCCCCACGATAGTGCCGCTCCTTCCCCGTCGCTCTGCCACCCGCAGCAGTAGAAGCAGGACATGCTGTGCGGCGGGGATGGAGCGGAACTGTCACTGTCAGCTGCCTGTCTGCTGTGTGGAGAAAGGACCCGCTCCACTTAGTCCCGCCCCCTGGCCGTCGGGACACGGAAGAAAGTGACAGTGACAGTGGTGGTCTGAGAGTCAGGTAAGTGTGGGTGGGTGAAGGCTGGACGGGAAGGGGGG
>NW_017308242.1:0-31716 GCF_000935625.1 Nanorana parkeri | reverse complement strand
GGGGGCATGTATTGCTTGGACTTGTAGTCCTGCATAGTTGGTGGTATTCTGCTGCATTGCTGTATAATGATTATGCAACAATGCAGAATAGCACCAACTATGCAGGACTACAAGTCCCAGCAATACATTTTATTATTAAGTAGGGACACACCAGTGCCAATACTGGCATTTTCACAAGTACTCGTACTCGTGAAAATTCCCCGATACTAAGCGCAGATACCGGTGTTCTGTCGAGAACGCCGACCTAGTTGAATTTGCCGACTTCAGCACTATTATCGAGGAAACTGGAATTTATTGACAAAGTATTTAGTTTGAATCATTAATTGTGACCGTAAATAATATGTCATCCATCATTTACTGCCATGGATGGCATATTATTAACGGTCACATTTAACGATTACACACTAATACTTTGTAAATAAATGCCGGTTTCCTCGTTAATTCCCTCTGTGCACAAGTGCAGATACTGTGTCAGCGTTCTCGACAGAACACCGGCACTAAATTTTTAAACCGAAGCGGCTGCCTGAGCTTCCATGCTTGCTGGGGACCTCGGCAGCCTTCCTGTTAACCACACGGTGCCATGGCGATGGGGGGTTGGGGGGGCCCTTCATGGTTTCTTGCACCAGGGGCCCTGAAGGTTCTAGTTACGCCACTGGCTGAGACTGTACACTGAGATGCACATGCGCGGCTTAGTGTACACAAAACAATAAGCGCTGACAGGCAGGAAAAATGATCTATGGCATATTCCTATTTCCTTGATAGGATCATGTTTTCACACACTTTTACTACTTTTAAAAGAACAAAACAAGGGGAAACAATAGGAAATTTTGGGTTTAAACCCAATTGGGAAAAGAGCATTCAGAATCCATCTCAACTAGGGACACTCAATATAATGAAAACAAGGGAACCCAGGGTACAAGCATGGTATAAAACATTATAATCATAATACTTAAATTCAAAGACATCCAAACCAATGACTTACGATGTACAATAAGGGAGTCCCCTGTCCAAAGACCCCAGCATCCAAGAAAATTTGCTCCTGTATTTCGGAACAGGCCACATTAAGCAAAAGTTACTTAAGGAGGAAACTTAAATATCAAAAAGGTGCAGAAGCAGGGGCGTCCCAAGGCCAGATGTCACCGGAGCCGATACTGTCGTCGCGCATGCGCGGTCATCTTTGTGATACCTGCCGGCGGCCATCTTGGTGATGCACATCGGCAGAGAGAGGAGGGGACGTTCCCCCGGGATAAGGAATGCCGCCGGGTCCCCTCCTCTCTCGTGGGTGACACCAAAATGACTGTCAGTAACCCCTCCAATGGTGTCACCCGGGTGTGGGCCGCACCCCCTGCACCTCCCTTGTGGTGCCACTGCATAGAAGAACTTCAAATAAACAGTTATCTGATTTTGAGAGGGATTAAATTGCTGAGATCCCAAATTTCCCACATTTGGAACCAGATCTCTCTGTTCCTCTTTCCTCCTCTGTTGTCCGTCTTTTCGATCTGATGTACAGATATCTATGAAAAGATTATATTTAACTCCCAAAAGTGTTATTCTGCACTAACAACTTCATCTAATCTCTTCATTCTCTTGTTTACTGTTTTGAAAAGCCAGCGTAAAGAAAAAAAATATGGAAAAACAAACAATTCTGGGTTTAACCAGACATTATTGCATATCAATTCTTAGCAATCCTCATAATTAGGGATGTGGCAGGGGTGTGTCCGTTGCCTAAATTAATTGTGCTGGAAGGTGTCCCTCCTCATTTCAAAAAGTTGGGAGGTATGCTATATGTGGTACCAAAAAATCACATGAGGAGGAATGCAAAAATTCTTCATGGGCTAATCAACCAACGAGTAAGTAAAATCACACATGCCAGAAGAACGTGAAATTTAAAATATTGTTGGACTGGTACTAACAAGGACACAAATAATCTTATCTTGAACGAAACCTGCGATTACTCGTAAGTCATAATTTGTAGCACACGATACTTAAAGTTGAAAATGAAGCCTTGAAATGCATACAATGAACACAGCTCACCGACACAAGACTTCATTTTCATCCAAGCATGGCTGCAATGTGCCAGAATTGGAATTCTGAATTGGAAACCCCTTAGGCATACCTATGTTCAGTACAGGAGATATCATTCTAAGCACCCCACCATGGCCTCCCTGCCATCTCACACATACACAAAGCTTGATTCATCAAAGTGAAAGGGAAGTTTCTCACAGCTAACAGACATATTCACAATGTCTTAGAAATTTGAATCTGGTGACACTGCATAGTGAGAGGATGTTTCACAGCAGTGCTTCCAGGAAGCAGACCTCCCATCAAACACGTGAAAAACTGCATGAAATCTAACAGAGTTATTTAGAAAAGGGCAAAGAGTTTGGAGAAGGCGAGAAATCTAAACCAAAATAGCTGATTTAGAAAGATTCTCCAATTCAGCTCACTTTCCAATTTTGCTATTTTGTCCTAGCTTGTTCACTTCTCCTGCCTTCTCCAAACTCTTCACCCTTTTGTGAATAACCCTGTAAGTGTAGTGGATTACAGAGAACTGATTGAGAGCACTTTCAGTCTTCAGCACTGATGCACTGTTTACTGTGCAGTATTGGCTGATTTGTTGGACTTGGACTGTAACACAGGACTAAACTGTCCTAATGTGTTTACATTTGGTACCAATCCACTGCATCAAGCACTTTACTTGGAAGACTACCGAGTGAGTAACACGATTTGAGCTGGATATAGACAAGTGTATATTTTAAAGTGACATTAAACTCAGGAGTTCAGCCTTAAAAAGGCACTCAAGTACCTTAACCAGGGCTCAAAATTTCCACTCGCCCGCTCGCATTTGGCAAGTGGAAAAAAAGAGAGGACGAGTGGAAATTCAGTCAGGCACGGCGTCACGGATCGCGTATCTGACTTATGCGAGCAGCCGCTCCTTGCTATCCTGGCTCCGTTCTTTTTGGCCGGAGCTCTGCAGACCTTACTAATCCATCCTTTCGAACAGGGCTCAGAACTGCAGAGCTCCGGCCGAAAGGAACGGAGCCGGGACAGCAAGGATCGGCTGCTCTCATAAGTCATGTACACGGTCCGTACCTGACTTAATCACGAGGGATCAGATTCATGCCTCTTGTGTGGGGTGGGGGGGGGCAGAGAATGGGGGTGTATTGTTTTATATGTGGGGCAGAGAACAGGGCAGGGAACAGGGAACAGGGAATCTGGGCAACCAGGAAGCCACAGGTCCCTGCGAACCAATGGGACGGCTGGGAGAGAAGGAGTGCTCGCAAGGCCCTCCCCGGCAATGGCCAGCACCCGAAGCAACTAAGAAGCCACGGCAGTGCCACATGCACACGTCACGCACTCATGTCATGCATGCGATCATGTGCACACATGCAGCACGCCGCCGGGCACCAAGTCACCCCAAGAAGGACCCTACAATCTCCGTCGCACCCGCCGGACCCCAGGTAAGAGGGCACCCCTGATCCCACAACAATTATTTTATATGCGGGGGGCAGAGAACAGTGGGGTATTATTTTATATGTGGGGGGGGCAGAGAATAAAGTAGCCACCGCTCCAAGCTCGCTCCCCCGTAATGGACTACAATCTCACGTTTAGTTTACTCATTTGTATTGAAATTATAAAATGTATACATATTAGTAAACTCATAAACTAAATGTGACATTGTAGTCCTTCATGGGAGCGAGGTTGGAATGGTGGCTACTTTACAACATACACAGGGACCATGTGGAACAAAAGTAGCCACCCTCCAGAAGGAAGGACAGTGTCAGCACCAATTCAGAGATGGTTTGAGGATCTACAGCCAAGTGATGCACAAATAAGATACATTTTTGTTAATAGTTAAGTTACTTGAATGAAATACTTTTCAGATTTAACTCCTGAGTTTAGTGCCTCTTTAATTTCTCTGAGTGAATTGGTTACCTTCTAGCAGATTTTGCACAGGGTATTTGGTTAAGCTGACATTAAAAGTGCAGTGATATGAGTTGGATCCCCTTTTTCTGGCACAGGATTAATTACTGACCACTAACTGGCTGTTCTTGTGGAGGTTGGACTTCTAATAAGTTCCACGGGTAGAGTTTGTTAAAGAATACTCACCAAGATAAGGGTCATATTCACTAATAAATCGTCTGGTCAGGAACTTCACAGTCAATGCTGGAAAGAAAGAGATTCCATAATATTGATCATATTATTTCTTAACTACTGTAATTTATTAATATAGATCCTAATGTTTAATATCCTGCCAACATTTTCCTAATATTCACAGGGTTCTACTACACCCAGGAACTAGCAATGAGTATCCTTAAAGGGAAACTACACCCTCTTATCCATTACAATCAAGAAAGGTGCTATCTTAGCCTCTATTTGGATTTCAGATGTCTAGGTGCTGCACATGTGATCAGCTATGGCACCAGTCATTTGAGGGCTGGAAAAGTTTGTCTGAAAGCTGAAATAAGCACACTGGCAACCTTTACATATATTACCAGAGGCATGCCTTGAAAGTAACTGTTTTGAAGACAGTTAAATTGGTGAGTCCTGTTTCACTTTAAAGAGACAGGGCCACTCTATCTATTCATAGATAATCATATGTTTACAAGGGCTGTTCATTGAGGAAGCAAATAAGAGAAATTAATTGCTAGGGTTTACACTCATAAATCAAATTCTACCAATACATCCCTCTATGTAAGATGATTAGTAATAACATAGACTTGTCAGGTGTAAAATGATGTGATTATGAAATAATTACACTTGCAGAGCATTCACTTCCTGCTTTGAAATGGCAAAATGACTTCAGTTTGCCAAAGCAATGCACACTGGGATTGCCTTGTAATCAGCAGAGCACTTCTGGGATATCTCATCTGTAATCTCACGAGATCTCAGGGAAAGGCATTTTCCTCCCCTGAGATGATGTGCATGATCACATGTCCTAGTCACATGTCCTAGTCACATATGCCAAAAATCCAGGAAGTAATAGGAGAGCTAGTAATCTGCCCTTAGTAAACATGGCCACTGCCAGAAGACTGGAGAAGAAAAGAGAAATAAGGTATACAAAGCCGGCAATTATCTAGACGTATGTGTTTGTAGATTGTCATTACTAAACATTTCAAAAAGTGTGTTTGTTGTTATTTTAAAGATATGGGTAAAGGTACGCTTTAAGCATAGGTCTTCTTTAAGATGGACAGCACTGGTATATTTAGATGGGGAAGAGGTGTTTAAGAAAGATCTGGCAAATCAGAAGATGTTACTCTGCCAGTCTGGATCACAATCAGCAAAAAGGATGTTGGGAATTTTGCTGATCCCTGTAGCTGACATTTCTATTGGACAGTGAGCTTTTATTTGTATATAACCAGATTATTTGCAGGTCTGGCATGTACTAATGGTAAATCCACCCTATTATTTTTAAAATTAGTTCATAATTATTTGTTATTATACCCTATATTTTAAATATTAGTTCATAATTAGTTCATGTTAGTTCCTAAAAATGTATATATGTACATTGTTGTATTTTATGTAGGGTAAAGATATACTACCTGGCCAGAGAAAGGTCACAAGCCTGTGGGGGCTGTGTTATGATCTGGGGTTGCTTCCGTTGGTCAGTTCTAGCAACATTATGTCCCCCAAAAACAAGGTAAGCTGCCTATATGAATATACTGAATAATCAGGTTTTTCCATCAATGGATTTTTTCTTCCTTGATGGCACGGGCATATTCCCAGATGACAATGCGAATGTGAAAAAGTGGTTCAGGGAGCATGGGACATCACTTTCACACATGGATTGGCCACCATAGTGTCCAGACCTTAACCCCATTGAAGAAGACTTCACACAGTGGTCCGACTCTCCCATCATCACTACAAGATCTTGGTGAAAGATTAATGCAACTCTGGACATATTGAAAAGTTGCCACGGGGAATGTGTGCCATAATCAAAGCTAAAGGTGGTCCAATATAATATTAGAGTGTATCTTTTATTTTGGCCAGGCAGTGTATATATACTGTATTTTAGATATAGAAGATATGAAAGCTCTGTTTTTGTATCGCTCTGACAGCGATATTTATCTCACCTGACTTCCCAGCTCCTCGACACCCCAGCAGCACCAGGTTGCATTCTGCGTGTGGACTACGTTCATGTGAAGAGGAGAAGTGAGAAGCATTAAGAGCTCTGGGTTTCCCAAACATCAGAGACATTATCTATAGTCATGGAAAAAGTCTTGGTTAGGTAAGGAAGGCAGCGGCAGAAAAAACATTCAGTGTTAGATAATGAGTATAGCAGGTACCTCTGTGACTTCCTTGGAAGACGCACTGATCTGTTACTCTCATATTGTAATATAAATAGACCAGCAATCAGTAGGCATGTACAAGAGATATAATCCCCTTCCTGGGGGGAGTATAATTACAAAAAGAGGAGAAAAATTGAAAAAAAGACATGCACATCTAAAACACATGTTGTTTTGTACATTCAGCTATTTTGGAATCTTAGCTATAAATCTCTAAAACATAATTGGGGTTGGAGATTTCATGCCAGATGGTGTGTTCAGCTGGTCAGATACCTATTTTATATTGTTGCAGGAGCCACCTATATAAACACAGAATTATCTATAGAAACATTGACTTGTTCAAAGTCGGTATTTACATGTCTCCACCCCCATATGACGGTGCTTGGGTTTTCTAGATGGCCACTCTGCTACCTTACAGTGTCTCACAGGGGAACACAGGGTCAAGCCTACTCACCATATAACCCAAAATCTAGGTTCTTCAGAAGGGCTATGCAGTGATCACACAGTGTCCTTGGTTGCTAAACGGCTGACGCCCTCGGGTTTAGTTTTATTGAACGTTTGCTGAACTCGGGCCAGAAATCCAGTCCAAGCAAACCGAACCCAGTTCAGTTTGCTCATCAGCACTCAACAGCAAAAGGATCCCTAAAGACAGCACCCACCTGTGCCTAGCTCCTACAACATTACTACCTTGCTGGCCAGGAGCAGGTGAGTGTTCTGTCTCCTCTCTTAGCGGTCCTATCACTGCTGTTTGTGTTAGCATGTTGTTTATATAGACATAGGTGCAACAACCAATCTCGTATACTATTGTGTAATTGGTAGTTCTGCCACTAGGTGGTAGTGTTCTTGCATAATGCAATGTTCTTTCTTGTAGAACTACATGGTTACGATGTAATTTTATGTCTCTGTTTTTCCCCCCAGTAAAACAAGAAGGGCTCGGCCATGTGTCCAGCATCTTCTGACTGGTAAGAAACAAAAGTTTTTCAACAACTGTTGTGACATGGACCTTACAGTGTCTGCTGTGCCGAGAGGAGCTAAACATGACGCTACTAGTCAGAGCACAGTTTAACTTTAAATGCCTTGTAAATGCACAGTTTATGAGACACATATTCAGTGCAGTGCAGTCATAAGTTATACAAAGTAGTGTTAGGGCGCCAGAGGCCTCCATATCGGAGACTGTGCAGGCTTGTGCTGGCCCTGTTTAGTAGCAGTTAAAGGAGTTGTAAAGTCCCAGCATATCCTCTCCTGTTATAACATTAGCACTGTAATAGGAATACATACTAGAGTTGTTTTTGTAATGCAATCAAAGATTACTTGGACAAATCCCTTTTGCGTAGTGAGTGCTGCCTTCTGTCTGCCCATCACTACCATCAACTTCCTAGATTCCCAGTGTGCTTTGCGTCTCTTTCCCTGCTGCTTGATGTGATGCAATCTTGGTTTTTACAAAACTACACATCGCATCATGCATTGCTTCCGGCAAGCAATGATGATGTTACATTGTTCAGACGTTGAGTTGTAGTTCAGATGGCAAGCTCTCTGAGTGGTGACACAAGAAATTGCATATTCACAGGGCCGAGGAAGTACATCCTACGGACATCTTCATTAAGAAAGTTTACAAATGTCTAGATGGATCTGGTTATTAGGAGTTGGATAGAACGTATGGAGATTCAGTGTAGAAATACAAGTTGATTTTTAGTTTTTGACCATAGATGCCCTTTAGGTTGTAGGAACCAGTTGTTTTTTTTAGTGTGCCAGCATATGAAGAAACAAATATTTAATTTTTGTGTGGACTGACTCATTAACATGCTCGGAGAGGACATTTAATAAATGCACAAGGCACAGCGAGCATGGATGGGCAGAAAATGACACCGTACACATCACTCATCGTTCATAGACACTGGTCTAGTCTAACCGATTACGATTTGAACGCAGGAAGACTCTGCCAACAACTCCCAGTAATTTTCTGCCAAACACGGGGATCTAGTATACAGATCGGAGCTGAATAACAGGAGCGAAGTCACAGACATGTACACAAATCCTGTACTGAAAACAAACTTGACACAGCTATATACATAGAGGTTTGAGGTATGTCATCAACATTCCGAGTAAACACAGAGGTCACATTCTTCAAATAATCCATTAATGATTATAATAACATCAATAACTGACGACTAATTGTAATGCAGTATTAAGCACGTTTTTAGATCTGAGTGGTCTCAGAAAGGACATTCTCTCCATGAATTAAATATAAAGAAGAACTCTGTAAAAAATAAAAAAAACTTACACTTCCAGTGGAGCTACCCCTGCACTGCAAGGGCTAAGTGATCATTTTGTCTGGGGGCTCAAATAAAGCTGTATTATTCACCTCAGTGCTGTGGCGGTTTGTACTCACCTCCTTCCCTCTCTGCTCCTGCTGTGGAATATCCCCGGCATTCTCAATGCAAGTCAATGGACCTGCATAAGACATGATGGCATAGGTGGTCCTTAGACCACCGGAGCCTGAAGAAGAGGCAGTGGGGACCGGTCTAGCAGCTCAGAGGGAGCCAGGTCAGGTGAGTAAATCTGCTCTATTTTTGCCCCTAGACAAAACGAGCACTTTTCAGTGTGAGGAGGGTGCAGTGCAAAGGTAAGTTTGTGCTTTTCCCAGAGTTCTTCTATAACCTATACAACATATGTAGCACTCATCATCTGTGAAAACATCCATTTCCAAAAGCAACTTTTTTTTTGGACTGGAAAAACTAAACATATGGGCTGAATGAGATAAAATCGTTTGATTCCCCCATGCAATCTAAACAGCATGGATAGAGGAATCTCCCCTGCCGGCTACTGTATGCTGACAGCTGGCCCCCGCAGCTGTCAGAATACCCCAGTAGTGACTGCAGCTGATTGGGCAATTTTCCAAACGCCTCCTTCCATTTTTCAATCGAAGTTTGTCAAGCCAAGTGGTGCCAACAGACCAACCCAGGGTTAGAATTTCAGCTGGTTTTCAGTTATCAGACGAAATTCTAACAGTGTATAATCAGCTTATGATTGGTTGGTTGCTTAGGACACCTCTCAGGCTTCTTTTCCCTCTCTCCAACAGGGGCTCAATCTGTTGTCACTGGAATAAGTGCCCCTCACCTCCAAATTTTTGATTTCTCATTACTTTCTGGGCTGGTGACAATGGTCAGTAGGATAGAGAAGGTGAATCTACCCAGTAGGGACACAGCAATTAAAAAAAAAAACAATAAATACCAGACTAGTCTGCCAGTGTTAGTTTTTATTGGTGTTATTAGAGATATAATGACACTAAAATAGATATAATGACACTAAAATGACATTTCTAGTACAAAGTAATCTAAAAATGTATTTACAAATTAAATAAAGGTGTTTTTGAATATTGTAACTGTGTTCTTAATGCTATGCTACAAAAAGAAATGAAAAACAATGAATGAAAAGAAGAGTTTATATGTGAATGATAAAAAAGTAAATGAATAAAGTTCAGTATGAGTTAAGGGTTTGGTGCTCTGATTTGTATGTGAAAGCCGGAAGATTCGTCTGTTGTTTGTGATCGCTGGTTAGTGTAGAAATGAACAATCATCAAAGCAAGTGTGGGAAAATGATCCATTTCAGAGTTACACAAATCTCCCAACATACTTTTTACATTTGTTCATAAAAGCAGTGTTCAAAAGCGAATAGTTGGAGATGGGAGTGAGTCTTGCAGCATTAGTCACCATCATGGAAACACAGAACATAGAAGAGCGACGGCAGAAAATGTACAAATGGTCCATGAAGTCTGTCCCCCTTATTTATTTATTTATTTTTACTTTTTTGTCTGAGTATAAATCTGTTTGTTCCAAGTATGTTTACATTTGCTTACCGTCCCTTCCTTTGCTGGAAGTCTGTTCCGAGCATCGATTACTCTTTCAGTAAAATAATACTTTCTAAGGTTAGTTTTAGGGATGCACCATTACCAGTTTTTATTTGGTATCGAGTAAGAGTACCGATATTTTTTTTTCCCGGTACTTGCCGACAACGAATACCGGTACAGAAAATCGCAAAGGAACCCGGGTGGCGTGTAATGACTCACCACCCGGCTTCCTGATTAGCCCGGGAAGCCGGGCGGCATGTAATGACTTGCCGCCCGGCCCCCTCATCACCAGGCGACTAGGAAGCATGGAGCTGGCATTCTGGCCAATCAGAAAGCCTGGGGGTGGATATTGACTCACCGCCAGGCTTCCTGATTGGCCGGGAAGCCTGCTCCATGCTCCCTCGTCACCAATTGCTAGGCATTAGGAGCAAATACTCGGTATGGGCACCGATACTGGTATCGGTATAGATGCATCCCTAGTTATTTTCATGTTGAAAATACTTCTGAACCCTCCTGAACCATATCCACACCCTTAATGTATTTAAATGTGTCAATAATGTCCCCCATTTCCCTTCTTTCAAGACTAGACTTTCCTTAAGAACCCTGAAATCTTTTTCCTCCGTTGCTCTTGCGAACACTCTGCCCCCAATACTGTATTCTATCAGGAGAGTCTTTTCCCCTAAATTAATTGGTTTGGATTTAGAAATGTTGAACTGCAGCTTCTACTGCTGTGACCAATCTTCCAGCAATGACAAATTTTGTTCCACGTTACAAACACCTCCAGGAATAATAATTCTATTGCACATTGTGTGTCATCAGCATAAAGACATACCTTGCCCGTGTGGTACCCCACTAGTGACTGGTCTCTGTACAACCACACTCTGATATCTATCCCTTAGCCAGTTGCATATCCATTGAACCTCCTAAGGGTTAAGTCTTAGCTTGTACAACGTTTTTATGGAACAGTTGTCAGATTTGTTCTTTCAGCTAAAAAGCATTAACAAAGAACTCTTTTCAGGGCATCATGACGTCCAAGTGGTGGAAACTCTCGTGTTTCAGCTCTGGTGTCCTGGAGTCACTTCACACCAGGGAAACTGTCTTCATTGAGTTTCTGAGTGGCACTCAAAAACATCCTGGTAGATTATGGGCCGATTCCCACTTTGGTGGTGCGTTAATGTGCGTTGGAGTAGAGCAGCCAATTTATTTTGAATGGGTTGCCAACCCTGCACCACACAGCATTTCTTTTCAGTGTTGCACACAACCCATTGATAGTTTAATATGATCGTCACTTCAACCCACTGCATTAAGTTTCATGCATTGCAGTAACATACGGCAAAGCATTGACTTTACTTTATGTTGCCGCAACCTACAGATCTGAATAGAGCCTTGGCTGACTCCACCTTGATTGGTCCAGGTGTGTGCAATTGACCATGAGAGGGGCATTAGATCATAAACTTCAAAAAGTAACATGAAGAGGTGGGTGGTATATTAGTATACAGTATATGGCTGGTACCATTCAATATTGCACTCTATCAGTATTGGTAAAGACATGACCATGACTTGAAGTATAGGAGATACCTCAATGTATCAAAGCATGTGTATTATCTTTTGTACTAAAGAGCAGGTGCCACAAAGCGTACAAGTTACTCTAGGGGTAATGGTTAGAAAAAATTAGCTCACCTTGCATTGGTGAAAAGAATGGAGTTTCTGGATACAGCTCCTAGGTCCCTCCAAGACACAAGAACCGTCTTAGGAATCCATCAGAAAGGATGCTGCTGGAGCCCATTCTGTGTCAGGAGCTTGATTCCTGGTCCCTGGGGCAGAGGAGAAAGCTCCAGCCGGATGTAACAAATTGACTTGTTCTTAATCCTACGTAATTTGGATCTCTTTGCTAAGTTACTGCTGCTTCCTGCTACTACAGCTCCAGCTGACTCTTCACCAACATCTGGAAGAAACACAGCACTCCCTTCCCCGTCTCGGCACCCCCCTCTCAGCTGATTTTGTTAGGTGTTTAGCTGGCCATGTTCCCAACTCCCATTTCATTACCGCTGTCTCTCAGATTACTGGTGCAGATACACAGCAGCACTGTCAGTTCTTCTTGTGATTATTTTCTGTTTCGTCTTCTTTCTTTTAAATTGAGTTTTTACGCCTTATACTCTCTATGTCCCAGGTGCTGGGATTTCTCTTTCCTTGCCTTCAGCCAGATGTCCGTGTGCCCAGTTTCTCTCTATGCCTTTAGTGTGTCTCCTCTTCCATCATTTTGCAGAAGGGCAGTGCTGCTGTACTGATCTCTGGACAGCTTGGTCCCATGCCAAACTCCTTGTATGGGAAGTATTTTTCAATGCCCCAGAGAAGGAGAAGGAAAATCATCTTCTGTGTGCCACAGATCATCTGCAGAGCTACAAAGCTGTCCCTAATTGTAATACTACATTTTTTAAAGTACTCTCCCTCAAATAAACTAACAGATTAATTTATCAACCAGATGCATTGTTCTGAAGCAGCCCACAGACATTAGATTGTGGTCAGACATTCCAACTGCTAAAAATGTTATTCCCTCATCAGGTGCATAAACATCCTACTGACTTGCAAGTTTGTATTTCCTGCAGACTCTTTAATGCTGTCTCTCTTTTGGAACCAAATTTCTCATTAAGCTCTAGAGTAGAGATCTGTATAATTAAATGTACTATTGAAAGCGAAACTCCGGGAATTATATTTTCTTGAAACTTACATTGGTCCAGCTTGACTCGATGTAATTATCCGCATGTGATATCTGGAGGTGTATGGCAATGCTGAAAATCACTGAAGTAGTCCATGCTACATACAGTGACCTTCCAGGTGTGGCCCCAATGCCTTTCTCTCGGCACACTAAGCCCATGGAGTTCCTTGCTCGAACCCGTCACCATTTGGAAAATGCCTTGTATTTTTTTCAGTGCATACAAGGCATTCTCTGATTGGACAAGGTGGGGACCATGACGTCGCCTGTTCCTAGTCCAATCGGGTAATGTGTTGTATTCCTTGCTTTTTCATTTTAGCTAATGCCAAGGGACCCACCATGTTATTTTGGGTAAAAGCTGGAATTGGGGTTTTAGTAATCATTTTTGCTTTTTAAATAATTTCTTATGGTCATGTGAGTTAGGTTGTGGCAAATGTTGTCATTTACCTAAACTTTTGTTGCCACTCTTCCATCCTATTCGGTTTCATGGAGAGAGTCAAAATGATATTGAGCAAAAACCTACCAACCTGACTCATAGACTTTTTTGTTAACTAACCTATGCTACAGCTGCTTACTGATCATCAGAGACAATCCTACTCCCAAATTATTTGTGCCTATATATCTGAAAAGAATAAACATAATTTAACGCCTATGGAAACTTAAACTATGATAATCCTCTGAGAGGAAATGTATACTGTTTTCATATATAATATACCACAGTTTCTAAAAAATAATGTATTCATCTTTTGTTTTATATAATACAGTTTCTAATTTTTTTAAATTCATCTTTTGTATAACGTCAGGTAAACATTAGATATTTGGTATTCTCATTTGCAAACAGCAAATTTCCTGATTTCAATGATTGGTCGGGAAGCTGGCCAACCAGAAAGCCAGGCAGCGAGTCATTACCGACCCCCTCGGCCTACTGAATGGCCAGAAAGCTAGCTCCATGCTCCCTCATCACCTGGTGACGAGGGAGCTGGGCGGCAAGTCATTACATGCCGCCCGGCTTACCGGGCTAATCAGGAAGCCGGTCAGTGAGTCATTACACGCCACCTGGCTTCCTTTGGGACTTGCGGTATCGGTGGTACGGTATTAGGCAGCTGCAATGCTCCAGTGTGGGCTGAGGCGGCCGCCTAATTTGCCTGACTAAAGTGCAACCTCTGTTTTGGGTCCCGATTGTTCGGTGCGGCCGGCCAGGCCCAGCAGAGCGGCGGAGGGAGCAATA
Organism: Nanorana parkeri; assembly: GCF_000935625.1. Taxonomy (NCBI): domain Eukaryota; kingdom Metazoa; phylum Chordata; class Amphibia; order Anura; family Dicroglossidae; genus Nanorana; species Nanorana parkeri. The sequence continues at coordinate 17,641 of NW_017308242.1, read as the reverse complement.
ATTTTCTTCGGTGGGATCCACGAAACCGCCACTCCAGCTTTGTATAATGTATTGCTGGAATTTGTACTCCTGTATAGCTGGTGGTATTCTGCATTGCCGTATAATCACTATATAGGAATGCAGAATACCACCAGCTATGCAATATACATCAAGTCAGCAATACTGAATACCACCAGCTACAGTCTCCCAATCCCACTTCCCCCCCCCCCCCTCAGACTCCTTTAGAGCCACCTGTGCATCCCCACACAGCCACTGGGACATACAGCTGTCACTGTCACAGAGTTTACTGCGGTTCAGTGTAAAAAAACCAGCACAGTACTTTTAGTGTGCTGTTTTTTACACTGAACCGCAGTAAAGTCTGTGACAGTGACACCTCTATGTCCTGGCAGCTGTGCGGGGATCTACAGATGTACTTGTGTCACTACTACTGCAGGTGGGAGAGGCAGGCAGCAGCTCTATATGGGGGGGGTGCAATTGCCCCGTTGCACCCCTCCTGGATCCACCACTGGCCCGGCTTCCCCGCTATTCAGGAAGCTGGGTGGCGAGTCATTTCATGCCCCATGGCTTCCTTAAAGGGACTTCCGGTATCGGTATTAGGTATTGGCGAATACCAGGGAAAGAAATATCGTTACTCGTACTCGATATCGAAAAACCGGTATCGGTGAATCCCTATCTAAAACTTTAAAAACAAATCTGTCATAAAGTCCTATTTATGCAATACAGAGATTTTTGAGAGATATCCTTTATGGAATGATTAATGCCTACCAACATTTCCACTGGATGGGTAATAAAAATTATTACAATCAGTCTTACTGATAATTGAGCACTCATGACTTTACAGCTCGTAATTTTGTTTACAAGGCAGAGACAGACACAAGATTTTATGTAGAGAGACTGGCACTTTACATTTTCCTTATATGATCAGTTTATAGTATAGATACATCTTGTCCCGAAAACGTTTACAACTATCTTAGAATAACCTTTAAGCTGGAAGCGAGCCTGTACTTTGTGTCACAACAAAGCATTGATCTGTGTTACTGTTCTTTTACAACCTCATCTATCTAACTGTCATCTTTAACACTTTAGAACCTCCCTTCGTATATACAGTGCATTCAGAAAGTATTCAGACCTCCTTCACTTTTTTCAATGTTATGTTGTAGCCTGATACTACAGTTGTTTAAATTCTTTTTTTTCTCCTTAATCTACACTCAGTACCCCATAATGACAAAGTGAAAAGAGAATTTTTGAAATGTTTGCAAATGTATAAAAAAGGGAAAACTGAAATATCACATTGGCATAAGTATTCAGACTCTTGAAATTTAGATCAGCTGCCTCCCATTTCTTTGGCTCGTTGCTGAGATGTTTCTACACCTTGATTGGAGTCCCCCTGTGGTAAACTAAATTGATTGGACATGATTTGGAAAGGCACACACCTCTCTATAGAAGGCTTCACAGCTGATAATGCATACGGTATCAGAGCAAGAGCCATGAGGTCAAAGGAACTGCCTGCGGAGCTCAGAGACAGGATTATTGCAAGGCATAGATCCATAATTCTCAAATGGAAGATGTTTGGCACAACCAAGGCTCTTCCAAGAGCTGGTCGTCCGGCCAAAGTGAGCAATGGAGGGAGAAGGGCCTTAGTAAGAGAGGTGACCAAAAACCTGATGGTCACTCTGACTGAGCTCCAGAGATCCTGTGTGGAGATAAGACAAAGTTCCAGAAGGACAACCATCACTGCAGCCTTCCACCGATCTGGCCTTTATGGTAGAGTGGCTAGACGGAGTTTGCAAAAAAGCACCTAAAAGATCCTCAGACTGTGAGGAACAAGATTCTCTGGTCTGATTAAACCAAGATTGAACTGTTTGGCTTCAGTTCTAAATGTTATATTTGGAGGAAACCAGGCACCGCTCATCGCCTGCCCAATACAATCCCAAAAGTGAAGCATGGTGGCGGCAGCATCATGCTGTGGGGGTGTTTTTCAGCAGCAGGGATTGGGAGACTAGGCTGGGTTGAGGGAAAGCTGAATGGGGCAAAGTACAGAGATATCCTTAATAAAAACCTGTTCCACAGCATTTAGAACCTCAGACTGGGCCGTAGGTTCACCTTCCAACCTAATAACAACCCTAAGCACACAGCCAAGACAACAGAGAAATGGCTTAGGGACAACTCTGTGAATATCCTAGAGTGGCCCAGCCAGAGCCCTAACTTGAACCCTATTGAACATCTCTGAGAGACCTGAAAATGGCTGTCCACCGATGGTCCCCATCCAACCTGACTGAGCTTGAGAGGATTTGCAAAGAAGAATGGCAGCAAATCCCCCAATCCAGGTGTGCAAAGCTTGTCGCATCGTACCCAAAAAGACTCCAGGCTGTAATTGCTGCCAACTGTGCTTCAACAACGTACTGAGTAAATGTTCTGAGTACTTAAGTACATGTGATATTTCATTTTTTTCTCTTTAATAAATTCAAAGACATTTCTAAAATTCTGTTTTCACTTTATCATTATGGGGTACTGAGTGTAGATTAATGAGAAAAAAAGAGAAATTTAAACAACCGTAGTATCAGGCCGCAACATAACAAAATTGAAAAAAGTGAGGTCTGAATACTTTCTTAATGCACTGTATACTGTACCTCCTGGCCCTAAAGTGGTTAATACCAAGATCATGGCTGCTATCACATTGTTAGCCCCGTCTGTGATAGCAATAAAGTTCAAAATATTAAAGCAAGTTACAAAATATTTTAAAAAGCTTAAAATAATAAATAAAAGTAAATAAATAATGATAAAAAAACAAATAGAAAAAATTAAAAAGATTTAGAGCCCTCCACCCCCACACCTACAAATGCAAACATGCATCACATGCAAAAATATTGCAGTAAGAGCCAACATTCTAGTGCCTTCACTCACTGTTACCTCTAAATTGATGAGCGGTAAAGGCTTTTAAAAAGTTGCCTAAGGGCAATTTTGGGTACTGTAGTTTTTTTACCATTTATGGGCACACATAATTTTTACATGTTTGACATGTTTGATATCTTCTTACCTGATGCACCCCCATCTTTTATATTTTCCAAAACAATTGGGTATTATATTGTGTGCACTAAAATTCCTTTTAGTGTACTTCTTAAAATTTATTTGATAAAAATTTCTACAAATATCGTGCAACAATAAAAATTGCAACTGGCATTTTTTTATTCTCTGCTTTAAGAAAATATATAATTGTTCGGGGGTTTTAAACAGTTTTCAGCCTTTAACATGTGTGTGCAAGAATGTAAAACTGCTCTGGTCCCTAAGTGGTTAAAGCTGAAGTGTAGTGTAAAAAAATAAAAATCAATAAGCCAGGACATGTAAAAATTAAAAAAGTATTGCAATTCTCGCTACAATACTTGCCTTCAATTTGGAGCTGTCCAACACAATAATTCCTTTCTGCGACTGAGATGTCAGCAGTCTTCAGTGTTGACTTCAACCCACATCTTGTGAACTCAGTCCGACATTGACCCACCCCCTGGAGGGACAGCATGGCGCTGGCCTGGGTTCACAGTATTGCAGCACAGAACATCACTCACAAATGGTCACCTACGCCAGGTTTATTAGGAAAACATATTCCTTCCCTCCCTTTCATGCCATTGTTACAGCCAGTTACCCAAGGCTGTGGGGAAATAACATTGTTGGTTTGCTAACAGGATGCAAGGTCTTAAGCCAGTGGCCTCATCTCTGCAATCTTGTCTACCTACAATATAACAGTAATGTTACTGGCACTGCAAAATCAGACCTTAGATACACCCAGTTCCAGTGGCTTCTCTGATGTCACTCCTCTCTGTGAAAGAACCAGGTCTGTGAGAAAGTGGAGTGGGTTTACCACACATACCACACATACTTAATGGGACACTTCACCTTTAGGAGAACCATGTAATGCACACTTATTGATGTTTTCCCATTGGTGCTTAACCTTTAGTGACGTATTCCTTTAATAAATCTACCCACCCCTCTGAAGTAACCCACCAGTCCAACACCATGAGACAAGATCCCTGTTCTTTGGGCTTGGCAAAACCGTCTTCGACCCTCGTGAAGACACTTGTGAAGACATTATGATCAGTCCAATTTAGGCTGTTGGGCAATAAAATGGAGTGACTTGCCTCACAGCTTAAAAACTACAAAAACAATAATGTATCAGCACTAGGGCCCAAGTCTCACTTTTATGGCTATAGCTATCAGTACTGACCAGAAATCTGCCAGCCATCATTATGCTCCATTTTCTAGACATATGCAGTAAGCCTTTCACTATGTCAAAGTGATTAGTACAAGGTTCAGGAGTGGGAATGTGGTGTTTATACATGTAGTCCTGGCTTTGCCTACATTTGTATGTGTGTGCTTTAGTGATGGCGTATGTTTCTAGGTGCATGTTAGTAATTAGGTATCTATTTCTGAGTGTCTGTGTATTTCAGTATGTCAGTCTGTGAATGTGGCAGAACACAAAGCAATTACCAAGGCCTTATAAATTTAGCAATTGCCATTTATCTGTCATTAATCACTGGAACAAGTAGCAGCAGATGTGGGTCCCTGTGCTGAGACCTATGTTGTTAATGACTTTTGGACTGAGAGGAACAAAGCAGAGCGGCTTTGAGAGAGGGCAAAGTATGTAAATGTTTATATGATTTAAGTGTTTCTCATAAACAGCCCTTAAAATAGAGCTGTGAGGCAGTGGGTGCCATTAGCCGTTGTTTGGATAGCTGGAGGCAGATAGTGACAGGCCAAAAAACCCGTGAGGTGCTCTCCATGTTGTGTCCAAAGGTTTCACATTTATTGCTTGGCCTATGCAAAATGGAGATGTAACTACCACCTTTTCTGGACAAAATGATTGCATGATAAACAGGCTGTATTAAGCCTTCGCCCCTTGATTTGGCAATGAGATTTGTATTGCCCCTCATTTGTATTGAGATTGTAGTCCATCACGGGATGTATTTTAATGAATTTCTCCTGAATTCTGTGGCACAGGTTCTTTGCAGTAATGTTGAATAGTACATAGGAGATCTCATGTCTGAAGGAAGGATTGCTTGATCTGCCCAAATTGCATGTGAAATATGGATTGTAGGAGTTAGACACGATATGCTTCTACAAAACACACAATGGTGGTTTATGTTTACATGATGTCAGTAGTTCCTAAAGAAAAGAAGAATGCCCTGCGTAAGAAATAGCTAAACACGCTATTGGAATTCATTTATGGAAGCTGTGTTATCTGTAAAAGGATTTATATTTCTGTCCATCCAGCCCTGAGATTTATACAACTTTGCCTTTATTTGGGGCACAACTTCCACAGTTCAGATTCTCTTTAACCCCTTGCTGCCAGCTATTACCAGGCCCATAAGGGGTTCTTTCTGACAGGGGCTGGTAGGTGGGCTCCCTAACGTGACTGGCTGCCCAAGTGCTCACATGATCAGGAGCCCATCCTATCAGCTCCTGACAGTGAGTGACAGCTTGGTCACAGTGCTAGGGGCACTGAGTGAGTGTGCTGCCAGCAAAGAACAGCAGCTCCTGCTGTGCGCATGCATGTGGCCACACGGCGGTGCATATGTGCACATCCAGCGTCAACAGGTTAAGTAACACAGCCTGGTCACCTTCCTGCCCCTGCCTGTAACTGGACACTGAAGGAGCAGCAACAGGGTGATGAAGTAAACTCACTGCTCTCACCTCCTGTCAGCATGTTCCCTGTCAGCACAAGTGACACCTAATAGGCCCATGTACAGGAAATTACAAGGGGTTATAATCAAGGCAGATTTAAATATTAACAATTCTTGCATTTACCATACAGTTAATGACTTTTCAGAATAAACATGTCTGTATTATTTGTTGATTTGTTAATATCTGCCTGCAGTTCATTGTTAATGTTTATATTTCTTTTTTTGTGTGTTTTTTTACTATTTATATAAAATCTGTTTTGCCAATAAACGTGCAATACAGGTTGAACACCTGATACAGTTCCACATAGTATTATGTTATAGTTATATAAAGAGACACTACTGCGGTAACTGTTTGCCTTCAGCCTGTCTTTCTCTCAGTGAAACATGGTCCACTCTGTACAGAGCAGTAGTACAGTGGAGGAGCCATTTCTCTTGCAGCTGGGCGGATCTCGACGTCCATGTCGGGATCCGCTCCGGCTGCGGCGTCTCAGGCGTCTACAGCTCGCGGTATACTGAGCTTAGGGTAACGGGAGGACGCTAGTTTGTGTCCTCCCGTTACCCTAAGGAGAACTATGGGAAAAAACACTGACCCCATAGTTCTCCTTTAATTGCTCGCTTTGTTTAGGGAGGAAAATAAAGAAGGTTTAGTCACCTGGTCTTTAGTCCTGCTGGGTTGCTAGACCGGTCCCCGCAGGCTCTTCTCCCCAGGCCCCAGCAGTCATCATGTCTATTGGACATACCTTAGCCGGAGTGGAGAGGGAGAGATGTGAACAATCACTGTCGCGGGACCGAGAATCAGGTGAGTATTTCTTATTTACTTCCGCTCCCTAGACCAAAACGAGCAGTTAACTCTTGCAGTGCAGGGGTAGCCCCACTGCAAGGGTTCACTTTTCAAAATCCTGTACCACAAAACACGTATACCAAAGGTAACTGTGTCATTCATTTTCTTCCTCAAAGACATGCATTTGCATATACTGTATATTCATGCCGTGCGTCCTTTATATCTCACAAAGTGCCTGAAAGCAGTCGTTTCCACAGACGCAGATCTTGGCAATCCTTTAAGCTCATTATTCTAATTGATGGAGCCAATGGCAACACCCATCACTGTAAGTCACCTCTGATTAATAGTGATATGTCTCGTTAGTCTGACAATACCTCATTGTTTAATTGATGCCATTTTATCCTACTTCCTGTAGGAGGAAGCGATTTAACTGGTCAGTGACTTGAAAGAATAAGATGTAAGTGATAAGTTGTGGGATGATCTCTTACCATCTTCCATATGCTTGTCTACAGAGAACTTAAAGGAAGAGTCAGAAAAAAAAACATTTAATGAGTACAGTTATTGAAATTTCTATTTTAATTATGACACCTACATATTGACATTTACACACATAAGAAAACACCGGGCGCCTGACCTGGTGCAATAATCCTTTTTATTGGTAAAAATTAAGTACAATAAAATATACTCACAGAGGGAGCAAGATAAAAACATCAAATGGACTGGTAGTCCTCAATAGTTATTCTGCTGTGGAGATGAATGAAAAATGATCCAAGAGCTCTGATGTGCCGCAGAGTCACGCTACCTCTTGCTGAATGCATTTTCGGGGACACGCCCCCTGCTTCAGAGCTGATATTTACACACAGATATTCAGCAGCAAAAGAAGGGACATTCGTCATTTTACTTTCCAACTATTGTTATTTCTTACTGTTATTACATCACTCACACTATAACACAATTGACTTCACTTACTATCATTGTACAAAGAGCAGCGGTGTAAACCAACCAATCAGTTTTCCTTCCTTTTTCTACATCTAGCTGAAAGACAATGTGTTTGTTGTGGGTTATTGTATTCCACTGCTTCTTACTAGCATAAATAGTGAATACATGAGAAGGAATGAGAACAATGAAACATAACCATAGCAATCTTTATAGGTAGCCATAGACCATTGGTAATATGCAGGCATGGTCAGAATGAGCTTTCGTGTAAAGATCAAAGATCTTTCCATACACATGCACACTTTGATCTCCTGAGCATGAATGTTTATGTCTGCTTAGAGGTGTGTGTGTGTAAAATAATACAATATGTAAAATAGTTATAGAAAACTGGCCATACATTATGCAAGAACTGAAAGTGGGACAGGCATTTCTTGCAGTGCTCAGATACTATATGGTAACACTATGACAGAGAGCACGATTAGCCAAAGATCACCATAAAAAGCACAAAACATGTCATTGATTTTTCAATTCTTTCATAGTGCCCATGTATAACTTTGCAAATATATATATTATTTATATACATTCATATATTTGCTTTATTTATATATTTATACCCTGCAGTCACCTCAGATTAAGGTCACTTTATTCAAGTGTCATCACATACCAACGTGATACCACTATTGCTTGCAGCTACTTCAAAGTGGTATATGTTGTTACCTGATGGAGCTTAAATATAGATGTATTAAACAGAAATTTAGCGCATGTTGGATTACTATCTCTGCTTTCTTTAAATGGATTGATGTTTACATCCAGGGTGCATGCACCATGAAATTGTTTACCTCATAGGAAGAGCATACCTATATCCGTACCTCCATTGTGGATACTGGTGAGCATTTTAACCAGCAGTGTTTTGCAAACTTTGGAGTAGATTTGCAAATCCTGCACGTGTTAAAAGTAATGGTCATTATAGAACTCACTTCCAGTGACTACTTTGAGAACAGCCAGATCTGAAAGTTGCTCAAAAGAGCTGCCCATTACCATCCATCCCAAGCAGAACTCCATGGTTATAAGAAACTCTGATGAGGATTTGTGTATAATTTACTGGCCATCAGCTTTGTCTTTGTTGGTAATCTCAGGAAGAACGTGTGCAGAGATCCTCCTTTGTTAAATCCAGTCTTCTCCTTTATGGGCTTCCAGGTGTGAGTGCCTACTCTGTACAGCAAAGTCAATACTCTGTTCAAGGTGAAGACAGTGTCTCCCCGGATGACAGCGTTGAAGAGGGCTCCTTTACTGTTCACATACTGTCCAGATAGAGTTGTCCACTGCTGTGTGCTCAGGTTGTAGTTTTCAATGTTGCAACGTAAGAAATCATCAGATGGTCCATTCCTCATAATGTAGAGATTGTCTCTGTGCCCTACCATGCAATGGCCGTAGCTCTGCATCCGCCTAATTGAAGATATAGGAATCAGATCATCCTGGTAGGTATCATATTCATAAATTATAGTTGTCTCTTGTGGTTTCCAGAGGCATATGAAGAGCCTACCCATGGCCTTTGTGGCGGGGGGACCTGCTACGGCCTGTGGTAGCTCTTTGCCAAAAGTCCACATCTGGGAAGTGAGCGAGTATTTCTCCACAGAGGCCACAGGAACTCTCTCATATTCACCACCAAAGGTGTATAGATGTCCCTTATGTCCAACTAGTGTCACTTCATATCGCAGCTGATGTGGACTGGCAAATTCACTCCAGCTGTGTTGGTCTGGATCATAACAAAAGCTCTTTTCCACCACTTGTTTGTTTGCCCCCCGGGCGCCCCCAACAACGTAAACTTTATCGTCCAGTGTGGCTACACCAGCTAAAAAAGTGCTTGCTTCATCTGGAATGCAGCCCAAACTCTGCCATTGGTTCTTCTCTTCATCTAAAAAACACATTGTTCTTGAGACATCCTCAAGGAACTCTATAGTTGGGGTATGTGCACCTACTGCAACAAAGGAGCTTGGTGCGAGGGAGTCTACATACTGAACAAGGTCAGGGGGCAAGCATTGGATATCATCTTCCAGCAGCTCGTAAATATCTCGAATGTACAAGGCTACAGCGTAAAACAAGTCTAGAAGTCCATAGGTGGCAGCAGCTTGATACATAACTAGACAGTTGTCAGAGTCAATCAGGTTGACCAAGTGCTCGGTAAGGAGCTCGACTTGAAGAAAGGCTGCACACTCCACAGCTTGCAGGATTTCCTCACAGCTCAAAAGAGGCCTTTCTCCTCCTAGAACCCTCAGAGTTATCAGAAAGCCCATGGCACCCAAGTTGCGAAGCTGTATTTCATCCTGGGTACTTTCCTTCATTCCAGACTGGAAGAGAGCACGGAAATATTCACTGTGCTTCATCAGCAGGTCTTTGTCTGTGGTAAATACTGTCTCTTCCACTGTGACAGAAAGCTTGGCCATTTCCTTTGCCTTGGTAAACTATAAGAAGAATGAGTGTCTTTGTGCCCCTCGTTCATTTCCTATGGCTGGGTTACTGTATTTCATCTGCAACTTGGAAGATGTAGCTTGTCTCTAGCTAAAGATAGCAGTGCTCATGTGATGGTATGAGCCAGGCTTAGCAAACTGCCAGATAGTTGTGACACGGCAGCTGCATGTGTCAGCCTTCATTAAACACATATATCCTTCTGCCTAATGATAGTACAGTCACAACAACAGGTCACAACATTTATTGAACAATCTGAAAACATTTAGTGATAGTTATATCTTCTGTCTGATTGAATTAATCTTGTTTCTGTATATTACCTGCATAGTAAAAGTGTAGTTTCTGTGCTGGTAGCTTTTTTACATGATTTTTGCTGGAGTAACAAAAATGTATAGCAGGCCAGAATAGTCTTTTGATAGATTGAACAAAGAGGCAAATCCAGGAGACTCTTGTTATTTGCTGCTTCTCAGTCATACCTTACCAATTTATTGTGCCTTTGTCATCTAAGAGAACATTACATAGCGCATGAGTACTTCAAGTGATAGACATCAGATGGCGTAGTGCAGGGAAAGAGGATAAAGTGACAGTTGAGGATTGTAACACTTCACCCATGGCTCCACAACTGAGCATGAGCATGCATGATCAGTCCATAGCATGTAATATCATTCTGAATACGCTTCAGAAAAATCCCACCTCTAACACTGTTCTCTCTGCACATAGTACTACTTTATACTATAAATGCATATGCTGACACCAAGGCAGGGTACAGGAAATTAGAACTCACCCCCTGACAAATGTCCCGCATCCTTATTTCGGTGTACAGAGATCCTTGCTCCAGAACAAAGTTTTGCACAACAAAATAAATGTTTCCAGCACTCAAAATCCTCCAGATATTCTTTATTGTGCAAACATAAAGTTACACACTGCAGATTACGTGTTTCATCATGCTATGACTAAGGCCACTTGGGCAGAAACGTGTAAGCTGTGTGTGGATTTTATCTTTGCACAATAGTGGATATCTGGAGGATTTTCAGTGCTGGAAACGTTTATTTTTAGGGTACAGGAAACACACTACTCTAACCAAGCAAGAATCATTGTAAGGTATTGCGATTGCAATTTAAAATGATTAAAGCTGACCTGCAGCCACCCCAAAAAGTGACATTTCTATTTGTAATGCTTAGTTATGTTGTGAAGTCTGTTTAATCGATGTGAAATCCAAGACTTTGCATTTAAAAGCACTTGCAGTTTTCCCTATTGACGGTCACTATTTTCTGTGACAGTTATATTGAATATATATGCACCATGTTTATTGATTTTGTCTCTTCTCTTTAATGACATCATAGTGACATCACGAGGGGTAGGAATGCATTCTGATTGGTTGATGTATTCTTCACTAATGTGCTCACTGTGTATGCACTCACGTTATCACTGTTTTGCCAGATGAAGGGGACCCTGCGTGGCCCCGAAACATTGTGTTATGTGATACTGAGCATGCATCAATAAAGGCGTATTGATCAGCATTCTGGAGTGCCAGTGGCCCCTTTTTTCTCCCATTGGAATATTTCCCCTCACCTTCTGGTTACAACGCTACAATTAGGGATAGCGGAGACAGAGACAGCAAAGAAAACCTATCAGGGGTTCTATTCCTTCCCTACTCTATCCAAAACTAAAAATACCTTTTGGCTGATGAACTTTAATCCTGTTCTGTGAATGTAAAGCTGGCCCTATTTATCAACATGATCTTCTATTTCATAAGTCATATTGTATAAGGAGAATGAGAACCTTTAAATCAATAAGGCCCAGCAGCTGACTATTCATCATTGCAGTCTAACCTTCTCCATCCCTCACTGCTAGAATAACATCCCATATTGTGCCTTTGATTCCACCATCAAGGTCATCCATCTACATGCTGGATCTGCTTCAGCTTAGTGAAACCTAATAGCATAAATTCAGGAGGAGGTGACGGACTTCAAACCTCTGCAAACAGTTTGTGAAGTTGCCTGTTACTGTGTTTCACTGTGCCAAATAACTATATATCACATCACTCTGGGTTATCGTGCAATGGTATATTACTGCATCCAGAGCTGAGATAAATCGCCATCTGGCTTCTATTAAAAGCTGGGGATTCTAAGCCCAGAAGGGGTTAAGAAGAATAATGTCGGTGATTCTGTGGGTTTCCCAGGCTCGTCTATTCTCAGATGAACACACACAAACAAACATATCTGTGGACAGCATTCCGCCATTCCCCCATCATCACCCAGTCGTGTTGGGCCTTGCTCCTTTCTTCCTAAGAATAACATTTTGCTGGTATGAGCCAGCTCCAAAGCTCAGGGACCTGAAAATGACCCTGCATTGTGCAAGTAAAAAAATTAAGCATAGCCCAAAATTGTAAGTGTGTGACCTAAAAGCATTATAGATGATGTCTAGTCACTAGTATAAGTGGTAATACTGCAGTGGTCACTCCCTACATCTAGCAGTGGGATAATTCCACTTTCCCAGGAGAATTTGGTAAAATTCCAAATTCACCCTGGGAAGTGGAATTACCCTTTAATTGCCCTTTCTTTCAGATATCAGGGTGAAGTTAATATGCTTGTCAATCCCTGGTTATTGTAATGAAGTGACTAATCCCTATCTGCAGCAGTGATAACATAGTGATCATTTGCTAGCTGTAGTATCATGACCTGGCTGTAGCAGTAGTTGCTCGGAGGCTTCAGTTTCTTAGTATAATGGGGATTTAATGGTGTAGAGGCAGTCAACATATGAGAGTTGTGATCAGGGTCGGATTTATTCTCCCTGCTGCCCCAAGGCCAGGTTCCGCAATGCCCCTCCCCCCCATCAATGGAAAATGGCAACTGGATGGCAGGGGTGGCAAGGTTAGTTTTATGGGGGGTGCGGGGGGAGGACGGACTGTCTGCTTTCTTCTTACAAGTGTTCTCAGTCACATCGCCGAGATCACTTGTAAAGAAACAAGTGGCTTCCTCACTCTACACTTAGCCCTGCTTTCCCAAAGCAGGGCTAAATGTAGAAAACAACTAACCGCCCGGCGCCGGAGCTCCATAATTGGATCGCTGAGGGGAATATTCAATTTAATGAGTAAAAAGTCTCAACTCATTTGGTAAATTAGCCTCATGACCTGAGCAGCAATTAGGTAGAGCTTTACAGCCAGTGTTCCAGGTTGCTAAGAGCCAGGCAGGGAAATGTATAAGGGCCATACCCATCTTCCCGCCCAGCTCTTAGCAACCTGGGATGCTCTTGCCGGCGTCCCACCCAGCTCCTGGCAACCAGTGATGTTACTGAACGGGACTCCAACCAGAGCTGGGCAGGGAGATGACGCAGAGGCCCTGATCCACAGTTTAAGAAACACTGCTCTACATGCTAATCTACAACAATAAAAATATCCAACAGGAAGCATGTAAAAATGTAAGCAGTTCTAAGGAAATACTGAGGGGAATTTATCAAAACTGGGGCAGGCAAAACCTGAAGCAGCTGTGCATGGCAACCAATCAGCTTCTCTCTTTTTCATTTTCAAATTGTAACTGAACAAACTGAAGAGAGAAGCTGATTGGTTGCCGTGCACAGCTGCTTCAGGTTTTGGTTGCCGTGCACAGCTGCTCCAGATGCACATTGTGTATAATATGTTATTAATGAAAATACATTGAGGGGAATTTATCAAAACTGGAGCAGACAAAATCTGGAGCAGCTGGGCACGGCAGCCAATCAGTATCCACCTTCATTTTCAAACCTTAACTGAACAAACTGAAAAGAGCTGATAGGTTGCCATAGGCAACTGCTCCAGATTCTTCTGCTCCAATATTGATAAATTCCCCCCATTATATTTTCACTTTAGAGTTGTCATTAGACAAGCTCATGTACACAGACATTATTTTTTTGTGTTTGACATGGATTTCTACTGGACATGGATTTGAAACACACATCGAATGCAATCCGGCAAATTGCTATTGGCCTTCACAGCACAGTGCACAAAAAAGTTATAAGGCTGCATATGACCTGCTTTGTGCTACACTGTGTTTCTTTGGTCATGTCCTATTGAGGGGCATTAGACCTGCAGGCAAAGCAAGTCAAATTCAACCTTTTCTCCTCAACTGCTGTGTTTTCCATTCAACTGCATGTAGATATGTTCCCATGGAAACAGCTATGTTTGACCAGATCACCCATCAACATGATGCATGACCCGGAATCTATGTTGAGGGATAAAAAGTGGATTCTGATCAAAAGATCTTGGCCATGCAGTGGTAAGCAGGAGTGTGCTGGAGTGTATATAATACATATACTGGTATGCAAGCCTGTAATCTTGTGGAATATGATGATGTTACTGGAATATTATCAATACAAAACATTTGTGCATTATTTATCAGAGTAGACCTGTACTTATGATATAAAGTGCGCTCTGAATTCAGCTCTGAGATGAGGACGCATGACATTCCAGAGGAAGTTACTGATAGGTCAGTCAGCAAGAGAGAGGTCATGGGAATTATCATTTGCTTGCCATCATATGCATGTTTGTTTTGATTTGTAAAGCATGGTCGCATATTGAAAACATATTTAGGATTTGCAGCATGGATAAAGGACCTCCATGTTCCCTAAACAAATCCCTAAACTATTTTAAACTAGCAAAAGCAGGTTTCATATTTTTGGCAATAATTACATTGGCTTGGGTAGTCCTGCTACTCCTTAGCCAAGCAACCACTGAACACACACAATTATACATAGTAACAAAGCATTGCTATTACTGGCTCCTGCGGTGTCTGAGAAGAAACATATTTTCAGGCATTATGTAGCACAAAGAGGGGGCTGGAAATTAATGTATTTGCCTTGTTATTTCCCAGGCTCGTTGTAAAGCTAAAATCAGTAGAACATTTCTCTGCCCCCTCCATATACACCACTGGTTGGATAAGGTGGGGAGATTCAGGCTCTAAGAGTCTAAGCTTATGATATTCCCCCTGACCTCCCCCATCCAACTTCCGTGACTTTCCCATTAAGATCAATAGCACAGCTATTCTTCACGCTCCTCATGCCAGTATGCTAGATGTAATCCTGGCCTCCAACCTTCCCTTTAACCCCAAATCCAATCACTGTCCAAATCTTTCCGCCTTCACCTCTAAGCTACTAATTCACTTCTGTCATCTCTCGACTGCACTACTGCAACTCTCCCCCTTAATTGGACCTCCTCGGCTATCCCTCCTTCAGTCTATCATGAATGCTGCTGCCAGGCTCATCCACCTTACCAAAAAGGGGTGTGTGCAAACTTTCTGCCAATCCCTGCTCTGACTTCCAGTTGCACAAAGACTATAATTCAAAATATTAACAATTTACAAAGCAATCCACAACTCTGCCCCCAGCTACATCACCAACCTTGTCTCAGAATATCACCCAAACCATCCTTTCTGCTCCTTCCACGACTTCCTGCTCTCTCGTTCTCTCATCACCACTGCCCATGCTCACCTTCAGGACTTCTCCAGAGCCTCTCCCATCTTCTGAAATTCACTACTTGTATAACTTTCTCCTACTCTGTCCTCTTTTTGGCAATTCCTGAAAACTCATCTATTTAGGGAAGAATACTCTGCCTTTACCTAAGAAATGAATTTATACTTTCCCAAACAACTCATCCCAAGAAAGCTACGACCTTCTGTGTCACTTGCTCTTCATGGTAGATTGTAAGCTCTCATGAGCAGGGACCTCCCAACCCTCTTGTTATGAATTATATTGTAACAGTATTGTCTTCCTGTATATTGTACATCACTGCAGAAACTGTTGGCGCTATATAAATCCTGTATAATAATAATAATAATACTAATAATAATAAGCTAATTTCTTTCTGTATTCTGACTCCTATTGTTGTATTAGCGATTTAACCCTTGCTGAGACCTCTATGCCTGCCCTGTATAAACAGATACAATCACTGCGGACAATCCTTATCAGATAGCTGAACTCACCAAATACCTTTTCATCCAAAAAGTGCTTTATTCCGCAGACAACAGGACACATCAGTTGAATGAACAGACAGTATTTGAAGGTCAGAGATGGTAATGTCTCCATAGACAAGAAGAGAATTAGTTTTTGAAATGGTAAGGTTCACTTTAACCTGGAAATAAAAAATATTGCAGCCCCCACATCTAAGGACTGGTAGGCTGCAATATACAACATTTTTGTTCTTGGGTTTAGATACCCTTTAATCCAATCCAGATTTTATATAACCCATTGTGGTCAGGTTAATCCTGTTTATTACTGTGCTTCATAAAAGGAATTGCAGCCTCGTGTGGCAAGGTGTACTGTGCAACCTCCCTCCCATGCTGCAATGTTTGGCTCAGAGAGAGAGTGGCACTCAGAATCCAGGAACACCCAGCCTGCATTTCTTAGGCACAGATTCAGGGATATTCAGAAGATCCGGATGCTGAAATCTATTGGCAGGGCCGGTGCTAGACTATTTTCCGCTCTAGGCCAGGCCCTCCCGCAGCGCAACCCCCAATTCCCCCCATGCGGCTCCATTCTCTGCAGCCAGGAGCAAAAGCCAGACTGCTGTTGGCTATTTTAATTTTAAATAGCCAATACACCCTATGCAGCAGTGCGCCCTAGGCGGCTGCCTACTTTGCCTAGTGGCAGCACCAGCCCTGTCTATTGGCTCAGCAAGGAGGTGAAAGCCAGGGTGCAAAATGTAACCAAATACAACATTTTCCTGTTTGCCTAAAATATAAATTGACTTCATTTTTTCGGTCCTCTCCATAGGCCAAAGGTAAATAATTCTCTCTATAGTCCAAACTCACAATCGCTTACAAAGACAGTCATCTCTTTGGCCACAGGCAGACATATATTCTGGCAATGATGTACCGAGCCATGAATGTGCTGCTTTGATTTTCCTTTGTATATAATCTCTCGCAGTCTCTGTATATATAAATCAGGGATCTATGCATACTTAGATTAGCAGAACTGTGTAAGGAGGATAAGGACCAGATTTGAGGGATTTCCTCATGTGATTGTGCAGGAAGCCGCTCTCATCCACTATGTACAATATACTTTAATCTTTATTTGTTTAATGTCAGGAGCCTATATCCAGCGTTTTGGATATTGCTGTTATTAACTCTTTAAGACATCCAAATGTGAAGACTCAATTTTCAGAACACGGCAGTGCTCCATTATGCTGGATAATCCACCCTGTGAAAAACACACATTTAGACCTCACGAGCCCACACAACGTATGTTCTGGTGTATTTCCTCCTGCCAGGGGGCCACAGCCTCCCATAGACATCAACAGCTCTACGCAGGCATGCCGGTATTTGAATAAAGTCATGTATCCATATGTACGTGAATCTCTGGACACAGTTTTTAGGTCAACCCATGATGGTAGGGTGGATGTAGTGTGGAAATGCCAAACCTCTCCACTATTGTGTACCTCGGAGCTATTCTTCAAGGTTCCTGTGGCATGGTGCAACTATCTCTCCAAGCACTGGAAGAGCTTTCCTTTCACGGGACTGACACCTTGTACAGGGGCGTAACTAGAAATCACCGGGCCCCATAGCAAAATTTTGTATGGGGCCCTGTGACTTGTAGTTATGCCCCTTGCAGAGCCCACTTGAGATCCCACGCAGCCCACCTGAGGGTGACCCTGCAGAGCCCACCATAGACTCTCTATGGTGGGCTGGCCACACTCCTTACCTGTCCGCCTCCTCTTCCTGCACGATCTCCGATGGGCCCCGCCTCCATCTCCGTGCCCGGCTCCTTCTCCGTCACCTTCTCCGTCACCGGGCCCCGCCTCCTCCTCCACTGCCGG
>NW_017308241.1:242881-248325 GCF_000935625.1 Nanorana parkeri | reverse complement strand
CGGTGTTAGCCGCGGGAAGTGGAACGTCTTTTAAAACTGACGGGGGAGGAGTCGAGTCCGTGAGAGAGCCGTGATTGGTATGACCGCCTGGAGGCGGACCGGCTGGCTCGAGGGCACTCGAAGATTGCTACTCCAAGAATTAACATACCATACCCCGATCTAGTGATCCTTAGGGGGCTCGAGTGTGTTAGTTCTCCAGGACCATACTGATTATAAATAGTGGATGTTGGCATGTAGGCAAGCCAGATAATCAAATCCTACTTTATGGAATGTAAATCACTAGCAGGCCTCCATTATAAATTGTTATATTTATATGTGAAAAAAGGTTAAAAATGTCACATTTATTTAAGACAATAAATAAAATCGAATATATAGAGTGTTGTGATATTGTTCTGAATATTTTTGCAAAAAGTTTATTTAAAAATGTTTTTTCCATAAAGTAGGATTTGATTATCTGGCTTGCCTACATGCCAACATCCACTATTTATAATCAGTATGGTCCTGGAGAACTAACACACTCGAGCCCCCTAAGGATCACTAGATCGGGGTATGGTATGTTAATTCTTGGAGTAGCAATCTTCAAGTGCCCTCGAGCCAGCCGGTCCGCCTCCTTGCGGTCAGACCAATCACGGCTCTCTCACGGACTCGACTCCTCCCTTCTGTCGGTTTTAAAAGACGTTCCACTTCCCGCGGCTAACACCGCTCTTAGGCTTGAAAAAGAGGACTACCTCGAAACGCGTAGCCGTTAGCACTGCCAATTCAACCCCCATACTCGTCCTGACCCACGAGTACCGATCCACCTACTGGGTCTGACCCCTCAACGTTTGCGACACACGCCGCACAGACATACAGTATAGTGCGGGTTTCTATTGCCGGGCAAGATCTTCCTTCCCCCTCCTTTCTCCAAGTGCCGCGGCTCGGCCAGGCCAGCCGAGGACGCGGGCTGGGGATACCCTGGACTCCCTAATCGGTAGTACATCGACCACCTTTGTCAAGTGCATGCAGAGATACTGTTTGCTCCCCTGTGACAACATAACCGTAAGTCACACATTTACTTTTTAACCCTAATGATTCAGCTAGTCACAGCAGGCTGTGCAGCATTCACATATTTATCAATTGTTATGCTATACCCAATAATTATCTATTCAGGTTGTTGCACTCTTCCTTGTACTGTGTTGATGAATACTCTTGGCAGCAGTTAGTCTTGAATGTTTTGGATAGGTGTCTCTCGGCTTTGCAAATCTGGACATTTTTTTTCCCCATTCCATTTAGCAAAACTGCTTCAGCTCTGTTAGCTTGCATGAGTGAACAACCTTTTTCCATGTCCATTCAAAACATTTCTGAATTGGATTGAGATCTTTACAATGACTTGGCCTTTACTAGACATTTAACATTTTTTGTTTTTAAGGGCTTGTTCACACCACCTGCAGACAGGAACATTTTTTTGCCTGGTTCAAAAACGCATCCCTATTTATTCCTATTGTAAAAAATTAGGCTAGTTCTCACCATTGCATTCAGTTCCAGAATGTTTTAAAAAGTACTGCGTTAACTATTTTTTCTGGTCTGGAACGCACCAAAAGACATTCCAATACATGCAAACACCAGAATGCACTAGTACACACTAGAAACTCAACTGAGACTAAAAAACCACACACTGGTCTGGACATGGTTTGAATAGGCCTTAAAGGGGTTCCAAACCTGGGGGAAAAAATGTGGCTTTAATGTCACTTTAAGGCATTATTGTATAGTTTTGGCTTTATTCTAGGATTCATTGTTCAATATTTTCCTAAATCTCAGGTTTCTTGTAAAGTGTATCAGTATTAGTATTTTGCTGCATTAATTCTATCTTCACAAGCCTTCCAGGGATTGCCGAAGAGAAACACCCCCACAGCTACTACTATCGTGCTTTATGGTGGGGATGGTGCATTTATTATGTGCAGTGTTTCTTATGCCAAACATATTTGGTCTGATGGTCATGAAGCTCAATTTTGGTTTCCTCGGACCATAGAACCGTCGTCCAGCTAAATTCAGAATCTCCATGTGCCTTCAGGCAAACTGTAGGTCGGATGTCACGTGAGTTTTAGTTAACAGTGAATTCTCTTTTTGGCACTTTCTCAGAAGCTCACCAGTCACGTTACAGCCTGATTGTACAAATTCCTTTTAGATTTTCCAAAAACTATGAAGTGCAAGAGCCTGCCTCATTAGTTATACATTTATTGGCTAGATTAGGTAGGTTCCCAGATTACAAAGATTTGGTAAATCTAAAATTAATTGTTAAAAGATTGTATGATCAGATTGTAACGCGTATGGTGACCCATAAAGCAGGAACTGGTGAAGCATCGGAACGACAGTTGATGTATACATACTCTCTCTAATCTCAGCCACTGATGTGCAACTCCTGGTCCTGGGTCTCTTGGTGAACCCCTTCACTTGTCGAATTCTTGCAAAGTCGCAGACTTTTATTAATTGGCCTATACTTGGCAGATTTATGGCTGTGCCATTCTTTTTTTAAGTTCTTATTAGTTTCTTTAATTATTAATTAAATTGTACTTAAAGGGATATTCAGTGAACTGAAAATCTTCTTGTATTCATCCTGTTTTGTGCTTTTCAGTCTCCCCCCCGCCCCCCCGAGTTGCTTGAACTGTTCTTTGCCTTCATATTGTGGGTTATGCCATACTTGCCAGAAATTGGACCTTCAAGATGCATTTGTATTTTATAGTAGAAACACTTGAAACCCTTGACGAAAAACACAATTGATCTCTAGATCTCAATGTATTTAGGTTGGTCATAGTAAAGGGGGTGCATTCAGTTAATTTGTTGTTTTTTTTTGTTCATTGTAATTAACTCAACTTAAATCGCTTTGCAGAGATCTGTTTACAGGTTAACAAAATTATTTCTGCTGAGCAGTGAAAACAAAACAAATCTGCAGTGATTCAATGACTGTATGACAAAACGTCTTCCAAGGGGTGAATACTTTTTAAAGGCACTTTACATTAGCAGAGGATATGAAGCCAAATTTCAATATCTGGGTCCATGGTTTAATCTGGGTCCTTCTACCATGGACAACAGTGTGCAATACTGATTGTATATAATACCTGGTGTGCCCCGATGGCAATAGCTTGTGATCTGTGTTCTATTTATACATGAGAATGTCTACACTTTGGAATGATAAATGGAAATAGAGGGCACTTGGTGAGAAGAAAAGCCAGGATATGAGTCATGGTAATAAAAGACTGATTTCCTTGGTTGTAACGATATAAAAACTACCTGTTAATAATCAATGTATATTGGTTCCAATCCTTGCAGAGTATCACATTGTAATGGATATCTGCCTATGTCGTACATAGTCAAATGAAGTTAGAGGTCCAGGTGGGTCTCCTGGAGGCTGGCAACATCTACAGGCGTACAAAAGCACCAGAAAACCTTTATTTTAACTTTAAGTTATTTGTGGGGTGATTTCAAAATCAACCTGTCAAGACCTAGTTAATAGAGGGCAAATCTCCCTCGATTTTATATATGGGTCTTGCTGTTTCTAGATAAGAAGGGGATGTAAATTTCATGACCCTCTCAATAGAGTGGGATGAAGTGCATTATTTGATCACTCTAGGGATGCAATTATGAATGGATGAAAAGAAGATGAAAGAGCAAGCATATATCAAGAGGTAGATAAAAAGTTTAAAAATTGCTTATAGAAACTTATTTTCGGATATCTCTGAAAAAGTCACGATGAAGGAATAACTCCACTTATTGGAGGATAAGAAAAGATAATCAAAACAAAAAATGGAAAGGGATAAATCCTTAGCAATAAAACCTTTTTTTGGATGGTTTTTAAAAGCAAAAACCTAAAAATGTTTTTAATCTTACATTTGCTGCAAATTGAACCATGGTTCACCCATGGTCGATATGAATGCAGATTTTGCTGCTTTCCTAGCTCATGAAAAGGCCTGAAAGGGGATGTTGGTGGATATAGAAGTTACACATTATAGCTCTTTGTAAACCATTGTCAAATCTTTCAAAAATCTTACCATTAACAAGTTTAACAAAAGTAAAGTACTGTACTAAACCATTGTTAGCAAAATCTTGATCACACAAGACTGTTCACACAACACTTGGACAGTATCAAATAGCTTGGAACTTGAAAGGGAGAAATCCATGAGGAAAAACTAAATATAACACATATTTAAAATAATTAAAGCTTTAGAAGTCAAAGCTCGCTGGTGGGCCTATGGGGGGCATCTGGAAGGATATATTGGTGGGTTCAAATGCTTCTGACTGGACAGAACAGAGGATGATGAGGTAAGATGTTAAATTATTATACAAAGGTTGTATGCCAATGGCATAGCTAATATGTTGGATGCATTAAAGATTGAATTGCCTGTGAAGAATTTTGGGCCCTGCCTTATAGAAGTGTAAACCGATTCCAGCTTGCATTTTTTTCTCTGCAGCCTTACATAAATCCTTACATAAATCAGTTACCAGCGGACCGATTATTTTATTAAAAAACAAATGCTAGTAGCGTTCCCTTCTCTGGGATTCAGTAATCTCTTCTCCAAGCCAAGTCTGGTTTGGATAAGCTTCTGACCTTGAAGGGGCAGATCTCGGCGGTGGCTATTCCTTTTCAAAGATTGTCTGCCACTCACTCCTTGGTTAAAGTCTGTGTAAGGGGTATTGCTCCTCCTGTTCACACCATTGGATCTTCTCTTGGTTCTGTCAGCACCCCAGATTCCATCCTTCTTCTTCTTTTTTTTTACCTAGTCTGAATATTTCCTTATCTGCTCTCACTTACAATGTAGTCTTCCTAGACACTACCTCCACAAGGGGGATCTGGCTTTCCTAGTGTTGCACAAGGATTAGATTGTCCTTCGGTCAAAGGCCTACTTTCTCCCCAAGTAGATTTCCTCCTTTCATCTTAACCCAGACATTCTTCTTCCCTTCTCCTGCTTCGAAACATTCAAAGGAAGTTTCTCCTCACTACCAGTATGTGGTACACTCTCTGCTACCACTCTTTTCAGAAAACAGATTCCCTCTTTGTCCTTACATAAGGATCCTGCAGGGGGCACACTGCCTCTCACTCCACCATTGCTAGGCGAATTACAGGTCATCATTTGTACATATAGTTTTAAGGATAGGGTTCCCCTTTTTCTTGTTAAATGCTTAGTGGGCTTTTCAGCATCAGTCATCTGTTTCTCAGATTTGCAAGGCTGCTACCTGGTCTTCTGATAACATGTTTAAATTGTACCAGGTTGATTTTTCAGGCCCCTTTTGATGTTTGTTTCAAGCGTAAGGTGCTTTAAAGGAGAACTATGAGGTGAGTGCCTTTCACTCGCCTCATAGTTCTAGCCGACCTGTGACAATGAGACTGTCACAGGTCGGCTCAGTAGATCGGGAGGTGAGCGAACATATACCGGCGTTCACTCACCCCTCGATCCTGTCACGGCTCTCTG
>NW_017308241.1:224511-242649 GCF_000935625.1 Nanorana parkeri | reverse complement strand
TTAAAGGAGAACTATGAGGTGAGTGCTTTTCACTCGCCTCATAGTTCTAGCCGACCTGTGACAATGAGACTGTCACAGGTCGGCTCAGTAGATCGGGAGGTGAGCGAACATATACCGGCGTTCACTCACCTCTCGATCCTGTCACGGCTCTCTGCTGTGACAGGGGAGGGGCTGGATTCCCCCCTCCCCCATCCGTTCCGCCAGTGAGCACTCCAGCGCTGACTGGCGGAATGGATGGGGGAGGGGGCAAGTACAGCTGGCTCTGCCTCTAGATAGGCAGAGCCAGCTGTCACTCATGCAGCTGGGCGGATCTCGACATCGATGTCGGGATCCGCTCCGGCCGTGGCGTCTCAGTATACCGCAAGCTGTAGCTCGCAGTATACTGAGCTTAGGGTAACGGGAGGACGCTAGTTTGTGTCCTCCCGTTACCCTAAGGAGAACTATGGGGAAAAGCCCTGACCCCATAGTTCTCCTTTAAGTTTCGCTCTGAACCCTCCTGAGCACCTTTTTTACACATTATTCCTAACGGCCTTTTAGCATTTGCTTTGTTGCCCTGCCATCAGTTGGACTGCTTGTGGACATCCCAGGGTTAGAGTGAAGTTCTTGTGTCCTGTACTATAAGAGTAATAAAATGGGATTATTTTTTTTGTGCCTGTAAAATCCAGGGTACAGGTCCATTCCCTCTGCTCTTATCATCTCCCTTTTGCGTGCTCCCCTTTTTCTTGTTGGTGAAAGGTTCTCTTTAGGGAGACATTGGGGTTGTGATGGCTGCATTACTAGTATATATATGTGAATCACTTTTTTACTAGTAATCTGGCATCTGAAAGTTTAAAATATTACCAAAATCCCAGCTACTATAGCTATTAGGATTATGATTATAAATGGTTATAAGGTCACAAAGACTTTCCTGTTGCACCTTCATTTCCAACTTTTTCTCTACAGAAACTGGATACACCCTGAATAGCGGTTTGCTCCCCCCGTGGTTGTTAGCTTTTTATTTGTCTGGGGAGGATTTTGTGCAAAAGTAGTCTATCCCCACAGTGGATCTCAGTTTCTTGCCTTAACCAGGTACCTACTCTTCCAGCAGAAGATGTGCCTGTCTTTAAGGACCCAGATGATAAGCGATTGGAAGCGCACTCTAGAACCCAGCTCTTGCTGGCAGGTCCTGCACTTCACCGCATCCTGGCTGTGACGTTACTTTAAATCTTTGAACACCTGGACAACTTGCATCTCTGCTGCTTGGGTTCTTTAGGTGGCATTCCAGAGATGCAACCTACTGTGTTTAACTCTCTGCCCGCCTCCTCCGTTTTTCACCTCCGTTTCTCACCTCCATCCTTTCTGTGTTGGATCAAGGTGTTATTGCACCAGTTCATGTGGCAGAATGTTTTCAAGAATTTTCTCCAAGCTGTTCATTGTTCCCAAACCCAAAGGTGGCCTCTGCCCTATCTTGGATATGAAAGTTCAAAATGTGTTTTACTCAAGCCCAGAGTTTCCGTATGGAATGCACCAGGTTTTTCATCACCTTCCATAAGTACTGGGACTTTCTTGCTTCTGTACACTTGAAGGACATGTACCATACCTGCATGTTCCCATCTTACCAGTGCATCAATGGTTTCTGCGTTTTTCCTGTGGGCACATAACAGCACACTGCTAATTTGTAGCCCTGCCACAGAGCCGTAGCTAGCTCCTTTTGCACCAGAGGCAAGAACAAAAAAAAGTGCCCCCCCCCCAACAGGCGTGTGACATCA
This sequence comes from Nanorana parkeri, assembly GCF_000935625.1. Taxonomy (NCBI): domain Eukaryota; kingdom Metazoa; phylum Chordata; class Amphibia; order Anura; family Dicroglossidae; genus Nanorana; species Nanorana parkeri. The sequence goes on along the minus strand of NW_017308241.1, from coordinate 240,901 downwards.
CCGCGCATGTGTGATGACATGCGCCTGCCTCTAGGATGTGTGGGGTTTTTTTTTTGTTTTTGACTGTTGCGGGGTTTTTTTTGGTAAATATTAGGGGGCTAAACAGCCCCCTGATATTTCCCTTTTAAAATAGAAAAAGAAATTGAGTCCTCAATCTCTTTTTTCTGCATACTCTGTTTAAATGAATGGAAAGTACAGAGGCTTCCTATTCATTCAGAAAATATTTTCTATCAACTAGTTTATGAATGGGGGGAAGCCTCTGCACAGAGTGCTACTACCCATTTAGAAACTCATGAATAAACGGGAAGTGATGCAAAGCACTTCTGTTCCTTCATAACTGGGGACACTTAGTACTAGGTGTCCCCAGTCATTTACAAACACTGGCGTGATCAGCTGATCACTCCAATGTTTGCTCTGTGCACAGAGGATCGGTACATATCACCGATATGTACCGATCCTCTGTCACTCGGCCAAGCACAGAGGGGCTGCACAGCCTGTGGCTTTTCCTCTGGATGCCCACTGCTCTCCCCCGCCTGTAGGGGCAGAAGCAGCAGGGATCCGAGAAGTGAAGCGCTGCAGCCGGGGGGGGGGCGGAGAGAGCCGCCGGCTGTCAGATCCTGGCCGAGCGCCTCACTTCTCAACATGCTGCTGTGACAGCTGGCTTTTCCACTTTTGAAACCGTAGAGGAATAAGCCATCAGATTTTATTTATTTTATTTTTCCCCCTCGACACAAAACAAATAGACACACTCTGGTGGTTGTTAGGGCTAAACTGTACTGGCATTTTTTAATCAAGTAGATTGATAATGCTTCATTTTCAGCACTGTAAAATTACCGCAGGGTTCAAAACCCGTAATTTCCAAACGATTTTTAGGAAGTCTGTTCTAAGTAAATATGCGGACTGCCATTACTTAACAATTCTTCAGAAGACAGGCATGCAAATATTAAGGCTACAATTCTTTGATTCACTGAGCTGGACCAAGTTATATATGCCAATTAAATGTTTTTGATTTTGCTCCAAATATCTTTCCAGCATGCCTGTTCCAGGTCAGTGACTCAAAATTTTGCAAGCAGAGACAGTCAGACTACTAGTAGTATTAGAAGGATTACTAATGTCAATTCTGCATTTCTCTCAAAACACGTTTACTATAGGCTGCATTCATACCTTGTTTTAGGCACTGAAAGTGCATGAAAATGCACCGATGTTCATTGCTGCATGTTTGCACTTGTTCACCCAGGCTGTAACACACTTTCTAATAACACTTTGCATTGCACTTTAATTTCTTTGTTTTGATTTCAATGGAAAAGCATGTAGGTCAGAGGTGTGAATGGGCCCCTAATCTTGGGATACTGAGTGGTTTAGCTAGTTTGCCATATCTGGGAACATTAAAGTATTGGACTCTTAACTTTTTACATTTTTATATTTGTGTTTGCAGTACTTATGTACAATCTTCTTGTTTTAGAAATAAACATTATATATAGAGTACAACCATGGCAAATGCTTTAGAGAGCATTATCGGTTTTCTAAAGAGTACATCAGAAGCTCGGGCTCCCTCTCTCTAATTGAAACACTGTACAGAGTCACCTGAACACATTAGGAAAGGGGGAATGGGGTTGGTTAGTATATGCTTTCATTCATTTGTGTCTAGCCTGATGGCTAGACAAAATTGGTAGTCTCTCAATTGGGACTACTATCCCTGATGGGACTACTATTATCCTTCTCCATTAAGTATTCTGTTTCAATCTGAGTTTGGCAGACCTACTCTTCAGATGGTTATTGTGTATGTAATATTTGTGCAATTCTTTCACCAGTTAGCTTTTTTTCCCCCCCCCTCTAAATGCCCTAAAATGATCCCTCCCCTCACTTGTTTGTCTTGCAGATACTCTAGTTGCAGTGTTGGAACGGGATACATTGGGGATCCGTGAAATCAGACTCTTTAATGCAGTAGTTCGCTGGTCTGAGGCAGAATGCCAGCGGCAGCAGCAACCAATATCATCAGAGAACAAACGCAAAGCACTTGGCAAAGCATTGTCGCTTATCCGTTTCCCTCTTATGACGATTGAAGAATTTGCTGCAGGTATTGTCTGTGTTTCTCTGACCAGTAAATGAAGTGACATCTCACTCTTTTATAACCACACACACCTTGTATATTGCATGTGTAAACCAACTGTTAGCAGTGCAAATCTGAGTCCCCCACTTCTCATTAGTCCATGACAGAGGAGCTATTATTTAAAGTTGCTAGAGGGGGACTTGGTACTAACCACACTCTTTGTAGTGGATATTTAACTTCACTTCAGTTAAAGTGACATTAAACCCTCAGCATGAGAACAGATTTAAAAGGAAGAGCAGCAAAGAGAAGAAACAACCATTGATCACAGTAAGGTACACATTACAGTATTGTTTTATGTTCAAAAATCTGAGGGTTTAATGTCACTTTAAGTTCAGTTTTCTCATGAATTTCAAGACAGACACAGAACTTGTGATTTAGACTTGGCGCTTTCAAAATTCACTTTATAACTGGTTGATTTTCGGTAACTTGCTGTAGTGTAATAAACAGTAAAATACTGTACAATCCAACATAAAGCATATCTGCCCTTAGAGAAGAAATGTTTAATGTTGCTTTAAAAAGTATTTAATCCTCTTAGAGATGTTTGCATTTTATTTTCATGGAAAATGTAATCATATAATTAGCTAACAAGGGGTTTCAATTGATTGTAGTATCAATACTCATGTTTTTGGAAGGTCCAACTTCTGTCGAGTCAGTATTGTGGCATAATGTACCACAAAGATCAAAGAACACTCTAAGCAACTCTATAAATGTCTAAATATTGTTCAGAGCACATGTGAATCAATTTTAAAATACAAATTAGACTATGGCACAGTTATAAATGTGCCAAGAACATGCTATCAACATCAGCTATTTTAAACCTCTGGTTAAGATTGGAGACAACGCATGCAACAGCTGTGTGAAAAAGGAAGCTCTGAACTAATCCTCACATGAAATCTTGCCTACAGTAAGCCAGAAGGCACACAACTCTGAATTCAGCTGGAAGAAGGTTCTATGGTCTGATTAAAGCAAAATGTAGCTTTTTTTTGTTTTTGTTTTTTGTCATCTGGCTAAATGCCAATTTTGGTGTAAGGCAAACACTGCACATCATTATAAACACAGAATGTATCCTGTGAAGCATGTTGGCGGCATCTTCATGATTTGGTAATGCTTCTCTGCAGTGAACCCTGCAACGTTTGTGAGGGTCTTGGGTAGACTGAATGCAGCAAAATACTAAGGGGAATGGAGGAAAATTTTATGCCATTCCAGGTTCATATACCAAATACTAACTAGAAGGGTGGAATATACTTATTCAGTCTTTTTTTCATGGTATACAATTTATCTCAGTTTGCAAGAGCTCTGTTTTCAATTTAACACTAGTCTTTGTTAATCACTGTAAATTAGAAGAAAAATTCGCTGAGGTGCAATATGACAAAAAATGAAAACTCCCAAGGGGGGTCATTTTTTATTTATTTATAGGAACTGTATAATAAACATATATAGAGGGGGATTTATCGAAACTAGAGCAAACAAAATATGGAGCAGTTGTGCATGGCAACCAATCAGCTTCTCGTGCATTTTCAAATCTTAACTGAATAAACTGAAGAGAAGCTAATTTGGTTGCTATGGGTAACTGCTCCAGATTCTGTCTGCTACAGTTTTGATAAATTCCCCTCATAGTATTTAGTTGCATTAATAGAATGCGTAGTAGTAGAGTGCATTAATAGAATGAGTAGTAGAGTTAGGTTGTTTGGGAATGTTTGTGGGACAATGAAGGGTTTGTATAAATATATTCCGGTGTTTGGTTGGTGAATGAGAAAAGGGGAGACACATATTCTCCAGAGATGTTGCTGCTGGCTGTTGAGATATGAAGTTTGCAGTAACTATATATTGTACATGCCTTTTTTTTTTTTTAGGCAACCTAAAACAGAATTTTCTGGAACATGGCTAATCAGAAAGGAAATGCATCCTGGCTCATGCATGAGTGGTGGCTCCAATGTGCAGACAGAAAAAGCAGTTTATACACTTTTAAGCATCACATGACATTTCATGCCAAACATGTAATTTGTGCCCGTTGGATTAACCCCATTATGGCAGCCATGGGAAACTGTCCTGTGGCAGAGATGTAAAATTTCTTTTTCATACCAGCCTGTCTGTCTGGGGACGAGCTCTTGGACAACTGTTAGCTCATGGCCTGTGGACCTTGTCAGAATCCAGGTTGTCCATCAATGTCCTGGAGCTGTTGGTGATTTTCTGTCCCTTTGTTGCAGGACGGTCCTTCTCGAGAAGCATCCAGTTTGTGTGTAGTCACACATTGCCGCGGCGTATGTCAATAATCAAGGAGGCACAGAGAGTCCTGTAGCAACACTGGAGGTGTCTTGGTTCCTGTCTTTGGCCGAAAACTACGCCTCGGCTTTGTCTGTTGTTTAAATTCCAGGGTTGGAAAACTGGCAGGCAGATTACCTGAGTCGTCAGGATCTGGATCAGGTAGAGTGGTCCCTTCACCAGGAGGTGTTCCATCAACTCTGCCATCAGTGGGGCTTGCCAGATGAGGATCTTCTAGCCTCCAGGCTCAATCAGAAGGTCCCGAGATTCGCAGCCAGGACTCTGGATCAGTTGAAAGGTGCATTGGTGGCACTGTGGGAAAGGTATTTTCTGAATCTTCTGCCCCGGTTGCTGCAAAGAATAGAGTTGGAAGGCATTCCTGTGATCCTGATGGCTGCTGACTGGCCGTGTTGAGCCTGGTACTCAGACTTTGTCTACTCGCGGACGCTCCCTGGCATGCCCTGTTGCGTCCGGATCTTCTTTCACGGGGCCCAATATTTCATCCTGCTTAACAGTCGCTGGCTTTAATGGTGTGACTGTTGAAAGCCAGGTCCTGAGGGACAGAGGTCTGTCTTCCGCAGTCATTTATTGCTGAGAGCTCGTAAGCCTAGTTCTCGGATAATGAAATGTCAAACTTTGACGGCCTACTTTGCATCCGCGGTGGTTCTCTATTACCAGAATCCTGGCATTCCTGCATCGAGGGGTGTATTAGTGTTTGGTGCTGAATGGTCAAGGGACAGAATTTCACCTTGGCAGTTCTTTTTCAGTGGCCTTTGGCAACACATTCTCTGGTTCGCTCCTTTATCCAGGGTTTTGCTTGGGGTTGCACCTCCTGTTAAATCTCCTTTGCCTCCTTGGGATTTAAATCTGTTTTTCTCGGCTTCACAGAAGTCTTCTTTTGAAAACTTTCAGAAGATTGCTTTGTCGTCTTAAGCTATGAAGGTTGCTATCACTTCAGCTCGGCGGGTGTCTGTTGGCGGCTTTGTCCTGTGCACAGCCATTTTTGATTCTGCATCAGGACAAATTTGTTCTCCAACCTCTTTTGTTTGTTTTGTTTGAAGGTGGTTTTGTGTTCTCATTTAAATTAAGATATCGTTCTGCCTTTTCTGTGGATGTGGTCAGGGCTATTTGAGTCTATCTGGCTACTACAGCTAATGTTCGGAAGACTGATTCTTTGTTCATTGTCCCAGATGGCCCTAGCAAGGGTCAGGCTGCTTAGTTGGCCACTATATACGGGTGGATTCATCAGACTGTGGTTCAAGTTTTTGCTGATAATGGTCAAGAACCTCCTTTTCAGTCCACTGCTCATTCTACCAGAGCCTTCAGTCCTTCCTGGGTTTTTCATCACCAAGTTTGTAAGGCTCCAACTTGGTCTTCTGTCTACACTTTCTCTAAGTTTTACAGGGTGTGCATAGTAGCGGATGCAAGCTTTGGCCACAAGATCTTGCAGGTAGAGGTGTGAGCATCTCTTCCGGTTGTGGGTATGTTCTATTCTGTTCTGTTTATTCAACTTTTTGTTAATCACTTTGGGATTTCCCATTGGTCAAGATCCTAAAGATCCTGCTGTGTCCTGAACGGAACAGAATGGAATGAATGGAAGAGAAAATAGGGTTTTTGTACTTGCCATAAAATCCTTTTCTCTGCGTTCATTGAGGGACACAGCACCTGCCCTCATGTTGGTTTCCATGTGTAGCATGAATGTGTACTCCCATGGGAGTACAAAGATTACTTTTTTTAAAAAGTGACTTTCCCTGGCAACATTCTATTCAACGGATCTGTGACGGACTCTGACATTCAGGTCCTATTTTCCATATACCCTAATTTCAGGTGGACTACATGAAAGGGTCCATCAGACCTTGGCTTTAGTCCTTTCTTTGGAAAGTCTCAACTGCTACCCAGTTCCCCATGTGCAGGGAGTGTGGTTTAGCATGAGAATTGGGAAAGTTGTTTATGTAACTTTTGTTTACGTTTTCAGTAAACAGTGTATCAGTTTTATTTCTTGTGGAAAGGGCAGTCCTCTCATAGGGAGTCTACCAAACAGTATCTCAAAATAGGACCTATGCACACTATTTGCTTCGGTGCCTGAAGCACTGACACTGGCAACAGGCCATGCTCCTACCCATCCAGAGAACATGTTTGGGCTTTTACAAGTTTACTTTTACAAGTTTCTCAGGTTTATGTATTTTGACGTGTTTCACACCTTTTTGATTTAAAACTTCTGCAACAGTTCTGAGTCCTGGGGCTACCCAGTGTGGGGCAATTCCTGTGATGATGGCACTTTCAGACCAATCAGATGGGCCATGCGGTGCCTCAGATAGGTATACAGTGTTGGAGGCAAACATAATTTACCACCCTCAAGGCCCAAAGTGGGTTTTTGTTTTGTTTGTTTTTTCCCCTCATTCCCTCTACTTTTGGTTTCTCATCCGTTTGCAATTGCTATTTTTTTTTATGACTGTCCAGTCTATCCATTCAGGAGATGGAGTGACCACAAAGATTCTGCAGGTTTTGGACCATTGAGTGCTGATCATTTAGTGGCAGCATTCACTTCGTATCCCAAACTGAAATTTAGTGCCTTTTTTGTGGTATAGATTTTTTTTAATTGCCAACTCATTTTGAAGCCAAAGTGCTTTAAGGAATTAATTATCTCAATGTGCTTCATATGCTTTCCACTAGTTATACAGCTTCTCAATATACAGAATTGCCCATGAAGGCTGTAGTCTTAAGTTTTGAGAGATAAAAAGGACAAGGACTTTCATGCAAATTAGTACAATCCTGAAAAAACAAAATGACGAGGTCTTAGTGCTTTTATCCTCATGTTCTCTTCCCTAGAAATAAACCAGTGGTTAAATGCATTTTAAATGATCATAAAGTAAAAACACATAATGCAAAATATGTTTAACGTTTGTTTACATTTCTTGTTACCAAAATCCTAATGAGCTTATATCCATTAATGCTATGTAGATATTCTTCACAGTATATTAGAGGTAGAGTATATTTTAAGGATGTCCAGCAAAAGATTATTATTGGCTTTCCATGGATGAATTGAGAAATTTAGAATAACTTATTAATACACGAGTAACATTTTGTGCCCAGGGATTATATACAATTAGACTGGAAATATCCCTAAAATGGTTTCTTCTAGCAAGACAACATGTTGAGTAATCATTTTGAAACTATACAAAAGAAGTCCATATGTTTTTTGGACATATCTTTTGCTTTCTTAAATTGTGGTTATGTCGACACTTTGTGTTACAACACACTCTGTAAAAGAGATGAGGGATCTTGTGTGCGGGAGGGGTGAACTTGGTCAGCTTTAGTAAGACTATGACATTTGCCGCGCTTAGCTCTGGCTTTTACCGGACTCTGTAGACTACTAAGGATTTTTTATTAATCACACTTCATTGGATCAGATATATAAATTCAGTAAATGTAATATTTTTATTTTTTTACTGTTTAACCAACTAGTTTTCTATTCTTCTGTGTTGGGCATGGCTGCATGGAATTCATCAATTACAAAATAATGATGTGAGTATGTAATAAACATTTTGTATTTTCCCCAAAACAATTATATATTTATAATTCTTAAGTCTATAAAATGTATTTTCTGGGCTTAAGCAATGCAATCTTTATCATGTTTACTTTACCTTATAAGACCTTCCACATCCTCAAAATTTAAATGTGCGAATGATTACAAAAGGGAATGATGGTATTAAGAGTCTCTCATTCCGGTATGTGTGTGTGTGTGTATATGTATATGTGTGTATATATATGTGTACTACATATACATTACACACGTCAAGTACACAATTAGAATAGGTTTACAGCCAGCCCCGTCCCAGCTTCCCTCACTCGCAGTTTCACTCCGATCCCTATTCACAAGAGATGCCTCTTGTAGTCGGCGCTGGATTGGATTGCTGCATCGCGTCTCGGTGCTCAGCTTGTGGGAGGCGCTCGCAATTCTGCCCTGCTAACATGAATAGGTTAAATCATGATCCATAGTACATAATAGTACATAACATGTAGTTGTACTACGGAGCATTTAACCCATTCATGTTAGCAGGGGATCATTGTAAATCTATTGCTGCAGTGAATTGGGAATCTGTACATGCACTATATACTCCATATAGAATGCACTGCAGCAATAGATTTACAATTCTGCACTGCTAACATGAATGGGTTAAATGATCTGTAGTACAACTACATGTTATGTACTATTATGTACTACGGATCATTTAACCTATTCATGTTAGCATTAGATAATTGTAAATCTATTGTTGCAGTGCATTCTATATGTAGTACATAGTACATGTACATATAGAGTGCACTGCAACAATAGATTTACAATTCTCCTCTGCTAACATGAATGGGTTAAATGATCCATAGTACAGGGCTGCATATGGATCATTTAATCAATTCATGTTAGCAGAGGAGAATTGTAAATCTATGGCCTCCAGTGTATTAGCAGTGTGTACTCTATATGTACTACATATAGAGTACACACTGCTAATACATTGGAGACCATAGATTTACATTTATCCCCTGCTTAATAGTGCCCCCCCTTGCCCTCACTCACTGTGTGTGAGAGCAGCGACGAGGCAGCGCTGGTCCGGTGGGAGGAGCCCCAGGTGGGGTCCTAATTTAGCTGGGCCAGAGGTGCCGGACAGCTAAATTAAGATCTCACCTGGAGCTCCTCCCACCAGACCAGCACACACTCGCCGCTGCTCTCCGGCACTGAAGGATGGCGCTGAGCTGAAGAGGAGCGTTGCGTCACTGCTGCTCCGGTGGGCGGCGCTCCGAGTGGGGTCCTCTGGGCAGTCGCCGGCCACCTAAATTAGGACCCCACCTGGAGCACCGCCCACCAGAGGAGCAGTGACGTGACGCTCGGCGAGGTAAGAAAAAAAAACCCATTGCGCAAGCTTCGGCGCTATGTATCGGGGCATTTTGACAAGTACAAGTACTTGTCAAAATGCCCTGTATCGGTCCCGATACCAATGCTAGTACCGGTATCGGGACATCCCTAACGTGCACCATAACGTGGTGTACACCATGCACATGCGCTGCAGTGCGTTGTTAGAACGCAGCGCAGCGCATGATTTTTTTCTTTAAAAAAAAAAATAATTTAACTGTGGCAGCGCATGGCAAAGCTTTGTGACGCATTGCCGTGCGTTGTGATACCTTCTGTTGCAATTAAATATACGCCTGTATCATTTTATCACAACACAAACGCCAACACAGCGCAAAAACTATTTTTAACATAAGTCACTTATTTACAGTTTTGCGTAATAGCTATCAAACCGCTATCAGGAAAACAATGAACAGTAATAGTGTTATTGTCACTCAGTATAAAATCCAAATCTCGATTAGCACTTACAAAGATAATCGTTAATAGCAAGTTAAGTCAAATCTCGAACTGGGTCTACTGGCAGACACAGCCAGATCCTAAAGTGTTATTGTACTGCCTTAGGAGCACTCTGTCAGTTCCCCGTCACTCAAACTTGCAGCCTGCCCTTGCTACCCAAACTTCACACTGGTGAGAAAACTTATAAAAGGTGCAGTTAAACAGCTAGGATGTATTCTCTTTCATTCACCAGTCTCTCGTTTTAAAGGTTAAAGTGAGGGACCATGGGGAACAAAAGTAGCCAGCCTTCAGAAGGAAGAACAGTGTCGGCAGATGATTTTGAGGATCTGCAGCTGAGTGATACACAAATAAGCTACATTTCTGTTAATAGCTATGGTACTTGTGTCAGGGATACCGGCACAGGTGACCCCACACCTGCACAGGTACCCATACAGGCGGACCAAACACGTGTGACCACACGGACCAGGCAAGTATGGTATATATAAATATTTTAATAAACTTAGCAAGCTAACAAACAATCCACAACAGGCATAAACCAATAATGTAACCCCCAACACCTAGAAAATACAACGGGTGTAACAACACAGGAAACAGGGCCCAGGGTACAAGATAGCATACAGGTCTCAGGGTTCAGGCCAGAGGACTCGGACAACAGGGGAAGGCAACGGAATCCTGAGCCAAGGTCCAGACTGCAGGGAGGGTTTAAATACCCTCCCAGGAGCAACATCTAATGGGCTGATTCCTGGCAGCTGGGAGACACCCACAGGTGAGCACTGGAGCTGCAGGTACCAGCACCACCCAGTGGTGGTCTGGCACCTAGCAGCCCCTGGCTGCCTGGAGAATCCTGCAGGTGAGCCCAGGAACTGCAGGGCTCAGCTCCAGCGCCACCTGGAGGCGCTCTGGATCCTAACAACTTGAATGCATTTTTGAGAGTTAACTACTGAGTTTAGTGTCACTTTAATAAGTAACAAGGAGTGTTTGTTCAGATAATGAACTTACTTAGGTGAGTAGAGCTGCAACAACTAATCGATTTAAATCGATTATAATCAATGATGAGAAACGTTGGCAACAATTCTCATCATCGATTAGTTGAAATTCGATTAGTTGATGCTGCTCTCCTCTCGGCTGGTGCTGGCTGCAGCGGTTGCCCCGTCCTCCTCTGCCCCATCCCCATGCCTCCACTGCATTTAGAGGCTGGGAGCTATACCCAGTCTGCTATTGGATATTTTTAAATGCAATAGCCAATAACAGGCTGGCTATTGCACCCGCCCACTGCCTGCTGTCAATCAGCAGAAGAGGACCTGATGGATAACTTTCTCCTTCAGGTCCCTCCTCTGCTGATTGACAGCAGGCAGGGGGGTGGGGGAAATAGCCTGCCTACTATTGGTTATTGCAATTTGAAAGTAAAAAAAACAAAGTTTTAAAAAAAATTAAGTTTAATAAACTAAAATTACAAATACTGAAAAATTAAAAAGTTAAATAAATAAAATAAAAAAATGCAAACAAAAAAACTAAAGTTAAATAAACTTATTATTGTATGTTATTTTAAATAAAAGTTTGGGTATTTTATATTGGCTTAGAGTTTTCCAATTCATAGTATTTTAAAATAAAATGAAACTAATTAAAATGTCTAATATACATACAATTATTTAAAAAAAAAAAGATCTATATAGTGGGAAAAGTCATTTTCAGTTTTGGCCTGCCAAATTTTGCTCCAGGAGGTGCATTGCGCTGCCATTATTTCAATGGATCCCGAATGCACCTCCCGTTCAGTGTGATTGCCCGCACTGGAACGTGTAGCACTGTAATGCCTGCGTTCCAGTGCAGTACGATTTCAAAAAATGTACATTTCGCTATTCTGAAGTAAACTTTGTAACGCTGTATTTGTGTATTTTAAATAAATGACTTTATTCATATTTTTTTAATTTTATCCGATTAATCGAAGTTACTAATCAGCTAACTAATTGATTGTGAAAATAATCGTTAGCTGCAACCCTATAGGTGAGTGAAAAGATTTCAGGAGCGCAAAGGTGAAAGCAGACAGAAAAGGTTGCTCATCCAAGCAGTCAAGCCTTCCTTCGAAGGGACACCATTTGATGTCCTGGCAATGCCGACCACCTCCTTTTCCAGGAACAATAGACTCCTTGTTATATGAATACAGGCAGTCCCCGGGTTACGGACGTCCGACTTACGGACAATCCGTACTTACGAACGGGGGGTCCAGAGTTCTCCTAAATGTACTGGCAGCCGCCGGTACATTTAGGAGAACTGTGGCTGCAGCAGCCTGTGTCCTTTCAAATCCCCACTGCTCTCCGTGCCTGTGTTGGCGGAGGCAGCGGGGACACAGAACGCTGCATACCGCCGATGCCCCACGTACCTCCGCTGATTAAAAAAAAAAAAAAGTAAAATTAAATTAAAAAGACAACAAAAAATGGAACAAAATAGTAAAGAAAAAGTAAAAATAAATAAAAATTAAAAATGCAAACAAATAAAAATAAAGTTTATAAAATTAAAAATAGAAAAAAACTTTTTTTTCTGTGTCATATTTTAAATAAAACATTTTTTCAATTGCATTATAATCTTCTGAACAACAGGAACAGACAGCAAAAGAACCGTGTCCCTTCCCTATGCTATCCAAAACTAAAAAATGTTTGTTTTTTTTGGCTGGAGTTACACTTAAAAAATTTACCTGTTCCGACTCGCATACAAATTCAACTTAAGTACAAACATAAAGTCCTTAACTTGTATGTAACCCGGGGACTGCCTGTGTAGTCACAACCAAAAAGTACACAGCTGCATAGGTAGATGATAGGATTCACTAGCAGAAGCAGCAGATGCCCTCTTTGCTCCTTGGGTGCAGTACTCCTGATATACATGTTTCCTCCATTGGAGCTTCTTCTTTGACTTCTGCAGAGACTCAAAATAAAAGGTATTTCCCCCTTTTTTCATGGCACTTGCTTGGAACATGCCAGAAGGATCCTGTTGCTTGGACCTGGTTTACCTTGTCTCAGATGGTCAGTGGTAACTGCCACATCAACTGGACCTTCCATCTTGTGGCCTGCTCCTGTATCCTGCTTTTCAGTTTCTGGTATTAATAGCATGTCTAATGAAGCTTAGGTTCTGCAAGGTAGGTCTCTCTAAGATGGTGTTTCAAACTTGTAATCCCATAAGGTTTCGATTGTACTTTCATACCACAAGAGGTATACTTTTAGTCTATTGGAACAGCCCACGAACCTATTCTGTTGCCTTCAGTCAGGCATTGTTTAATTGTATGCTGCGGTAAGAGCCAGAGCACTGAAAACATAATAAATACAAGTGCAGCAGAGGCAAGAGCGTGCAGGAAGTTATTAGCATACTAGACTTCTGGCAGGATCAGCAAGTATTTTTGCACTTATCAAACAGATTTGATTATTTACTACAGTTATTTTTATAACGCCAACAATTTTACGCAGCATTTTACATACTGCGCATTCCCATCAGTCCCTGCCCTCAAGCAGCTTACAATCTAAGGCCCCTATCTATCATTCATTCACAGGGCATACAACTATACACTTTCATTGGTATATTTGATTGAAATATATTTAAAAAAACACTGCAGTTTGATAAGCAATGTGTTAGCAAACTAAATTTCATCAAGTTAGGATGTAATTTCTTGTCCTTTTTATATGAATTAAGGTAGTCCTGAGACTTAGATCTTCCTTTCTGTCTAAGGTAGTCTCTTTCCATTGCCTCTCATGCTCTGAATGTGAGAGGACGTTCAGGGTGTATCTGGCTGTGACTTACATACAGTAAGTTGGGTACAATAGTTGGGTTGAAAAAAAAAGTCCATCCATTTCAACCAATAGGAAAAAAAATAATAATAAATTAAAACCTCCATATATAGAACTCTGTAGACACAGTTGATCCTGAGGAAGAAGGGGGAAAAAAGCAAGGTTAAATTTTGCTCCAACAAGGAATCTGCTCCTGATCCATTAAGACATTTGGAAATTCCCTGGATCAACAATTTCTACTGTTACTTATAAATGTTAATAGCCTGTTTAGATTTTATTTTCTAGTTTTTAAAAACAATTAAATGAGCTGTCGGAACTAGTTCCTGAGGGTTTCACATCTTCACTGCTTACTGTAAAGCCTTTCCATATGTGGAGGTTAAACCTATTTTCCTACAGACACAAACCATGCCCCTTGTCCTTTTGTAATGACCTTTTTCAGCCAAATTGGGATAACACCTATTTTGTATTTGTACATGTTCCTATTCACATAGCATAACCTCTAAAAGAAAAAAAAATGCTACTTACAATTTTACTTGCTCTTTCAGAAAAAAGAAAGTTTTTATTCTAAACCAAATTTTCCCCTGGAAAGCAAGGGGGCTGGGGAAGTTAATGATTAGCCCTGTGTGTACTGATCTAATCAGTTGTAGACCTGATTTGCACACACAAAGGGTTATAGATTTAGAAGCATTGTATGTTAATAGCAGGAATATCAGAGTGTTCCTGATCTTTCTATGGGGTCAGCCAAAGTTTCCTGTAGTTTTAAAATTCCGGCGAAGCTTGAAGTCTGTGCAAAATATTTTTCGGGATGCTCTGTGAATAGGAACACGTAAACATATAAAGGAGTTTTCTCAAATTTGACTTCAAAAGTGAGAATAAACTTTGAAGTGAATAACTTTGCACAAAGTTCACTACATGCATAATTTTATATATTTTATGCATGGTGATCATATCCCCCTTAAACGCATCTTCTCAAGGGAGAATACATTCATTTTAGCTAATATTCCTCATAGCTAACATACTCCATGCCTCTTATTAATGTTTTGTACAGGGGCAGAAAATCCCCCCTTCCTCTTAAAAAGGAAGCAGACTTGTCTGATAACGTGTGTGCTTTCAAGAATCCATGCTATAGAGAAAACTTCTATGTGCTCTTTTTTTATTAGTAACCCCCAGAAATTCTATGAATACATAAACGGTAAAAGAGTACAGAAGGAGCACATAGGCCCTTATAAAGGACAAGCAGTGTTAGCTTGCCACAAGTGACAGGGAGAAAGCAGAGGTATTGCATACTTCTCTTTTCTGTTTTTACTGATGAGCGAGATGGGTATGGTAAACACTATTCTAATTTTGGACTAGACAAAATGTTAACATTCTATGAGGAAGTAAGTTGCAAGGTGGACAGCAGAATCCCAGTTGACTTAGTCTATCTAGGCTTTGCAAAGGCGTTTGACACAGTACAAACGGTTATTATACAAACGAAGATCGATGGGCATTAAAGAACCAATATGTACATGGGTAGAAAACTGGTTGCAGGACCGCATCCAGAGGGCAGGGATAAATGGCACATTCTCTAAGGTGGTGAGTGGAGTGCCCCAGGGTTTAGTTTTGGTGCAAATTCTGTTTATCTTGTTCATAAATTACATTGAGGTTGGAATAAATAGCTCCCTGTCAGTGTTTGCTGACGGTACAAAGTTATGCATAGTTGCATAATTAGTCAGGTTGAAAAAAGACACATGTGCATCGAGTTCAACCTAAAGAGATATTAAAAAAAAGAAGAAAAGCCTAAACAGAACGCTATGCCCACGGTTACCTACTGTTGATCCAGAGGGTCAAAAAAAAACTATAAAGCATGGTTCAATTTGCTCCAACGAGGAAAAAAAATGTCTTCCTCATCCCATTAGGCAATCGGATATTCCCTGGATCAACAATCTCTGGTGCTTAATATACCTATAAGAAGTTTAACACAAGCTCCTGGGGCAGTCTATTTCACATTTTCTCAGCTCTAACGGTGAAGAATCATTTCCATTGTGATCATGTCCCCCCCTTAATCGCCTCTTCTCCAGAGAGAACAAATTCAGGTCAGTAAATCTTTCTTCATAGCTGAGCTCCTCCATGCCTTTTATGAGTTCATTCGCCCTTCGCTGCACTTTCTCCAGTTCCACAACCTCACACGCACCTGGTGCGTGCGTGTGTTTAGGTTAGTAAATCACCCCCTACGACTCATGCATGTTTTTCTCTCCCGTTCATTGAAGGACACAGGGTAACATATCGTAGATCCTGAATGGTAGGGTATATCGCCAGGAGTAGGACGCTAGGCACATAACAAAAGACAAAGACAGCATAGGGCGGCCCCTGCTGGTGGCCAAACCCCCTCACTTGCTGACAAGTCTCCAGTTTTTTGCCTAGCGTCAGGAGTAAGGAGCCAAAAAAAATTTCTGTGAAAATTTGTTTCCTTCCGTTTGATTCGTTTTTTCTTCTAGCAAGTGTCCTCAGGGCGACATGCTGGATGACCTTAGATCCTTGTAGTCTCCCCTAGGTGACCGACGAGCGCATGCAGACTCTGCCACGGTGGGTCGGCTGCGACAGGTGGTCCCCATTGAAGCCTATTGGTTCGTCCCGGGGAGTGCATATGATTGGGGGTCCCGGCCTACCTGTCAAAGCGCTCCCCGCAGGCTGGCGATTCTGGTGATGGAGTCCGGTATTCCCTCCGCGGGGGTTTGTTTGTGGGGTCTGCGGTGGATGTGTCGTGGGGACCAGGAGCTGAGGTAAGCTTTGGGGCTGTGCTGTTCTCTGTCACAGCTGCAGCCTCCTTTCTCCCCCCCGCCTCATGGTGCTCGGGCTTCAAGGGGCCATGGATGGCGGTGGGCTCCTGTGCGGGCTTCCTCTGAGGGG
>NW_017308241.1:174861-224374 GCF_000935625.1 Nanorana parkeri | reverse complement strand
GACGCCGCTGGTTGCGGCCTCCAGGCGGCTCCGCGGCCGCCATCTTGGATGTGGGCAGGCACCCTTCCTACCTCATGGTGCTCAGGCTTCAGTAGGCCGTGGATGGCGGTGGGTTCCTGTGCGGGCTACCTATGAGGGGATTTGGCTCTTGGGGAGCTTCTGTGGCCGCATCTGTGTGGTGGCCGGTACTCGAGGCCCCCCCGTGATCGTGGCCGCCATCCTGGATGAGGGCAGGCGCCCCTTCTGTCACTACCGCCCAGGACTGTCGGAGTCCGGGGAGGAGGGGGAACTTCCCACGGCGTCGCCTCGTCCTGATCCTAGTGATTCCTCACAGCCAGATTCGGCCAGTGAGGATGAGGCAGCTTCTACGTTTCTGGTTCAGGAACGTGAAATGGTTTCTGCGCTATCGGAGACCCTTAAAATTGAGGATGGTCCCAGCTCTTCCACACTGCCGCCAGTGCAGTTTGGGACGCATAAGAGTAGGCGTTCCGCCAAAGTGTTTCCTTACATCTCCTTTTTTGATTACTTTATTTATAAGGAGTGGAAAAGACCTACCAAGTCCTTTTGCAGTCCCTAAGCGTTTCTCGGTTCGCTATCCCATTGAGGAGGCCTTTGTGTCTAAGTGGACTTCTCCGCCGGTGGTGGACCCCCCGGTCTCTCGCTGGAGGATTCTCCGTCCTTTAAGGACCCCACTGATAGGAAAGCTGAGGCGGGTTTCGCGGACTCTACTCCGTCTCGGGTGCACTTATGCGTCCGGTTTTGGCTTCTGCCTTGGTCTCTCAGACTCTGACGGAGTGGGCTAAGATGTTGCATCAGGGTCTAGGAGAATGTCTCTCCCGCTTACTTGGATTTGGCGGACCAGTTGGTGCAAGGCCTTAGGTATGTCTGCAACTTGGTCTTGGATGCCCTTGCCCTTGGTGTCCAAGCTGTCGGTGTGTGCGGCGGTGACGCTTCGCCATTTGATTTGGCTTAAGTGCTGGTCGGCTGATCACGCTTCCAAGAAAGCTCTGACGGAATTGCCCTTTACTGGGGACCGTCTGTTTGGTTCCACCTTGGATGAGATCATTAAGGATCTGACGGGGTAAGAGTACTTTCCCCAGGCACGCAAGAAGGAACAGCGCTTGAAGCCTGGGCCCACTTTCTACCGCTCACAAGCAGCTTTTTCTGCCCCCTCTGCCCTCCGATAAGGGTGGGAAGTTTAACAAATCCTCCTCTTCACAGTCTGCCAAGCCTGCCGGCAAGCCCCAGTCTGCATGAAGGTCGCGCCCCGGCTCTGGTTCCCAGGGTGGGGGTGCTGCTTCGGCTCTTTGCGGATTTTTGGGTGCTCACATCTCCAACACTTGGGTCCGGGAGCTGGTTTCTTCGGGCTACAAGATCGAATTTCTGTCCCGTCCGGGGAACAGGTTCTTCCCGTCCAACACGCTCCTTTTCCGCGGTTGGCGGATCTCTGTCGCGCTGTGGCGGACCTTTTGTCCCAGAGGGTGATCGTGCCGGTTTCGTCCTCGGAAAGGTTCAATGGGTTTTATTCCAACCTGTTTACCGTGTCCAAGAAAGGGGGTTCGGCCCATCCTGGACCTCAAACGTTTGTGCGGGTCCGTCGGTTTCGGATGGAGTCGATCAGGTCCGTAGTAGCCTGGCTTCGTCAGGGGGATCTGCTGGCCTCCATCGACATCAAGGATGCCTACCTCCATGTGCCCGTTTGCGAGTCTCATCGTCGATATCTTCGTTTCGCGGTGGGGAGGAGCATTTTCAGTTTGTGGTGCTGCCTTTTCGGGCTGGCGTCAGCCCCACGGGTGTTCACCAAGGTGCTTGCCCCGATTCTGGCGCTGTTGCATTGTCGGGGGGTTTCGCTTGTGGGCTACCTGGACGACTCTGGTGACCGCTCTGGAGGTCACGGTGCGGTCCTTTTTGGAGGAGTTCGGTTGGCTCCTGAACCTCCGGAAGTCTTGTCTGGTGCCTTCTCCACGCCTGGAGTATCTGGGCCTGGTTCTGGACACTTGCGGCCTGGGTTTTTCTCCATCAGGACAAACTCCGTTCCAAGGTCCGTCTGTTGCGGACTCGCCGGTGGTCGCCCATTTACTTTTTGCATGCATGTCCTGGGTCTCATCGTGGCCTCCTTTGCACAACACCACACCAGGACTCTGCAGAGGAACATCCTGGTACAGTGGGACAAGTCCCCCCTTTCCTTGGACAGGGAGATTCGTGAGGCGACAGCCTCCCTGCGGTGGTGGCTTCAATATCCAGCCTTGGTGCGGGGGAAGTCTTTCCTTCCTGTGCACTGGACGGTGGTCACCACGGACGCCAGCCTTTGGGGCTGGGGCAGAGTCCGGCCTCCTTGACCGTGCAGGGTCTTTGGTCGCCGGAGGACTCCCGTCTGTCGATAAATGTGTTGGGACTTTGGGCGATTTGCCTTTCTCTCCATCATTGGTCGACCCATCTTCAGGATCTCGCGGCATTGGGTCCAGTTGGACAACGCCACCGCGGTGGCGTACATCAACCACCAGGGCGGCACAAAAAGCGTGGCCGCAGGTCGAGAGGTGTTCGGTACTCTCTCCTGGGCGGAGAATCGGGTTCTGGCTCCCTCGGCGGTCTACATTCCGGGGGTGGACAATTGACAGGCCGACTACCTCAGTCGCCAGTCGGTGGACCCGGGAGAGTGGTCCCTGCTCCCAGAAGTTTTTCAGCAGCTCTGTCTCTGCAGGGGGATGCCGGATGTGGATCTTCTGGCGTCTCGGTTCAACCGGAAGGTGGACAGGTTCGTAGCCCGGGCATTGGATCCCTGGGCGGAGGCGGCAGATGCCCTGGTGGCTCCTTGGGGGCCTTACGGTCTGATTTATGCCTTCCCTCCACTATCTGTTGCCTCGGCTTCTGCGCCGGATCGCGGCCGAGGACGTCACCGTTGTCCTCGTGACCCCGGACTGGCCTCAGAGAGCATGGTACGCGGATGTGGTTGAGCTGGTGGTGGACGCCCCCTTCTGCGTCCAGATCTTCTGTCCCAGGGACCTGTGTTCCTGTGTTCCTCGTGACCCCGGACTGGCCTCGGAGAGCATGGTACGCGGATGTGGTTGAGCTGGTGGTGGACGCCCCCTTCTGCGTCCAGATCTTCTGTCCCAGGGACCTGTGTTCCATCCTTCTTTACAATCGCTGGCTTTGACAGCGTAGCTGTTGAGAGCCAGGTCCTGAAGGACCGGGGGTTGTGCGATGCGGTCATTTCCACCATGCTCAGGACGCGCAAAGCGGTTTCTAGAAAGATTTACCATCGCACGTGGAGGGCCTATTTTGCCTGGTATGAGGCTGGGGCCCTGTCTCCACAATTGTTCTCCATCAGCAGAATTCTGGCATTCTTGCAGCGCGGGGTGGCTCAAGGGCTGGCCTTGAGCACAGTGAAGGGCCAAATATCTGCATTGTCTGTGCTGTTCCAGCGGCCTATATCGTCTAATGCTCTGATTCACACTTTTGTTCAGGGGGTGACGCTGATTGCTCGCCCTTGCTCTTGGCACCGTGGGATCTGAATCTGGTGGTTTCGGTGTTGCAGGAATCTCTGTTTGAGCCTCTCCGGGAGATTCCTCTTCCGTCCTTGTCGCAAAAAGTGGCCTTTTTGGTGGCCATCACTTCCGTTCGGCGGGTGTTGGAGTTGGCTGCCTTGTCCTGCAGGCTCCGTTGCTGGTTCTGCATAGGGACAAGGCGGTTCTCCGTCCTCGGCCGGCTTTCCTGCCTAAGGTTGTGTTGGCATTCCATCTGAATGAGGACATTGTCTTGCCTTCCTTGTGCCCAAAGCCGGTTCATAGGAAGGAACGTGTGCTCCATTGTTTTGGATGTGGTTCGCGCTCTCTGTTTATTTGGAAGCTACAGCTTCTTTCTGCGAGACCGACTCCTTGTTCGTGCTTACGGAGGGCCCTCGTAAGGGCCGGGCTGCGTTGGCCGCTGCCATCCCTCGGTGGATGTCAACCATCTGTCCAGATGCTTTATTGACCATTATTTTGTCTGTTTCCTTCACCTTTTAATTTTTCTAACTGTAAAACTTCCTACTCTTTTATTTTGCTTGACAGACTACTGGCATTGGTAAACACTTTTTAATCCATTGTTGCATTTTGCACTTGGAATTACCATACAATGTAATTAATTATTTATTCATTTTTTATATATACAAATTGTACTGTAATCGCAATGTTTGTGACATGGGAAACTAATCACCTGCTATAGCCCCCCATCTCCCCCTTCCCCTACATATTCCACCCTCAATACGTGTCTGACCCCTGTCTGTTTTAACCAGTTGACATCCGCGGTGTTAAACCCCCTTCCCATCCAGGCTACCGAGCCCATCTACATTACCCTTACCACCCCTATTAAATGGGCTGTTCTCCTGGCTGTTAGAGGTAGCAGTGACATAAAGGGCTGCCAACTCTGGGTTTAGCACCTGCACATCTTCACTTAACCTGGCATATTGTTTTGGGTGCTCAAAGACAGAGTCAGCCTTCCTTTTCTGTGAGACCTTGCCACTGTCTCTAACTACAGTAACCCAGCTTCCTACCTGATCATGCTTTTTCCTCCACGCTCCATATCAGCCGGGTTAACTGTTTGTCAAGTCTTCTCACTGTTGTAATGTGCTTCTTCAGATCTTGACTGTGAGCTTCCAGGAGGGCAACCTGCTCACATCTGTGTCAGCACTAGTTATCCTTGAACTCTTGCGTCATTTGTATATTTAGTGTGCACTGAGCAAAGCTTTCAACTTTTTCAAACACTCATTATTCCAGTTACAATATTTATTTTATCTACAGTAATTTTAAAATGTTACTGACAAGATAAAGACGGCTTTTGTTTTTAGCCCCTGTGTTTATAACTCCACTGTTACAAAACCACTTGGTTCACAATCCCGCTGTAAGTAAGCTTCCTTTTTAAAGATTGACTCCTTATTTTGTCATACCGGATGGTCCTCATAAAGGATGTAATGCTTTTTAACACAACCATATCTTTGTGGATTTTCCACACTATTCCT
Source organism: Nanorana parkeri (assembly GCF_000935625.1). Classification (NCBI taxonomy): domain Eukaryota; kingdom Metazoa; phylum Chordata; class Amphibia; order Anura; family Dicroglossidae; genus Nanorana; species Nanorana parkeri. The sequence goes on along the minus strand of NW_017308241.1, from coordinate 219,378 downwards.
CAGGTACACTACCTTAAGGGACTAGTTTATCTGTTCCTAGTTGCGGTTTATTCTACTAGAGTGGTGAATGCTTTCTTGGCCTTTTAGGTACTAGGCTTCGTTCTCCCAGTTGTGCAAGTCAGCTATCTGGTCCTCTGTTCACACACTTCATGAAGTTTCATTGTCTGGATATGGCTGCATCAGCAGATGCTAGCCTTGGATATAATGTCTGCAGGCAGCAGTGAGAGTCAGTCACAATGTCTCTTGGTGCTTAAAGCTAAACCCCAGTGAGCTGGAAAAAAAAAGAAAAAGTTTCCCAGGATGGAACACTCAATTCTTGTATCCTTGCCTACCGCTGAAGTGCAAGTGGCTGTAAGGATTTCAGAAGGAAGAGTATTGTCATTCAAAGTACCGCAGCGCTGAATACTGAAAAATGGCCTGGATGGGAAGGGGGTTTAACACCGCGGATGTCAACTGGTTAAGCAAGTGTCTAACCCACAGTTCTGCTGTCAGGGTCAACAAGTATTTACAATCTGTTAGAGGGAGGACTTGGAGAATCAGAAAGGGCAATCTTAATGGTGTGGGCAGAATAATTACAAATGTGGTTTTATACTTTCAGCTCGTCAGTGTCACTCAATAGCTTGGATGGCAATACACCTTATAATTTACATAATATAATCCACTGTTCAATCCCCTTTTTAGATTTACAACTGTCTAGTGTGTGGGCCTATTTAAAAAAAATTATTTCAAAATGTATTTAGTCAGCTATTCCCTCATATTTTGTAGTTAATAAAGCTAAAAATATAAAGAAGATTGCAGTCTCTTTGCAATGACATGACCTGCTTTAATTACATTGCTTTTATAGCATGTATAGTACGTTTACATGCTATTATTTGTACATGCATATTATTTTTCTGCTTTAATTATGTTCTTTGCTGCTCCCTAGGCCCAGCACAGTCCGGAATACTCACCGACAGGGAAGTTGTGAGTTTGTTCCTGCATTTTACGGTGAATCCCAAACCTCGAGTGGAATTTATCGATAGGCCAAGATGTTGCTTGCGAGGGAAAGAATGTAATATTAACCGTTTCCAGCAAGTGGAAAGCCGCTGGGGTTATAGCGGAACTAGTGACCGAATAAGGTGTGTGCAATATATACCTTTTTATTTTTGTAACCAAAAAATATTGTCTGTGGGAACAGATTCCCACAGTTGAGTCTGTGTTCTTTCCTTGTCATGTAGGGCAATGCGACAGGGTTGATTTAATGCACCCATCCCCAGAAGCTTGTACGCTTCTTCTTTCCTTTGCTTCTCCACCACTCCTTGCACCAGTGCTGTCACATGGGGTGGGTGCATAGCCCCATGTAAGCAACTTGTAGTTAACAAAGGCGTCTTCTCCTGCTCCTGGCAGCCAGAGGAAGAGGCAAAATTGCAAAGGAAATGTGCTGCCGGGGAAGAATTAAAGTAAACTTGGTGTTTTGACCCTGCATGGACAAGGCAACTTGTTAATTTTGAGACTAAGGCCCCATTCACACGTAGCGACATACCTTTTGCAGCGGCCAGGATAGCGCGACTTTCGGGGAGACGTTCCAGCGACGATCCAGTGACGGTAGCGCGACCTTCTCCGTCGGGCTCCATTAGAAAAAAGCAAAATCGTGCAAAATCCGCCGAAAAAAGGGTCCTGTAGAAGCGACTTGCGACGCGCGACATGGAGCTAAGACAGCTCCATTGAATATCATTAGCCGGCGACTTCTCGCGATATTGCGCGGCACAAATGCGCGATATCTCGCTACGTGTGAATGGGGCCTAATAAGTAAATGGTTAACCTGTTTTTAGTTACTCAGTAAAGACCCAAAAGAAGAGCTCACACTAAGCTTCTGACTCCACGAGATGTTGAAAGGTGATGCGAGGAATCTGACACTGCACTGTTGCCCTTCTGTTGTCTTGTACCAGTCTTGCCACTCTCCGTTCTGCCCTAACATTGATTAGTCGCTGAGGACCACAATTGGCACATTCAGACCCAGATTTTCGGCTGACAGTCTAGTCTTTAAACACTTTAACCCCTTTCGTGACTGACGACGTACAGTGTACGTCGCCAGCATCGGGGTTGTTTAAACAGACTCCCGGCGGCTATTGCCGACGGGACTCTGTTTAAACTTGTAAAGCCGACTGTCGGCTTTACAACCGAAGCGATTCTGGCGACTTACCTGTCGCCAGATCTCTCCCCTCCCCCCACCATTCTTCTCATGTACATATATGACTGCTAGAACAGATAAAAAGACATTGGGGGAAATTGATCAAAATTGGAGCAAACAGCATCTGGAGCAGTTGCCGATGGCAACCAATCAGCTTCTCTCTTCAGTTTGTTCCGTTAAGATTTGAAAATGAGAGAGAGAAGCTGATTGGCTGGCATGCACAGCTGCTCCAGTTTTCGCCTGCTACGGTTTCGATAGATCCCCCCCACTGTGCAGTGTCACTAGGGATGTGCGGGGTCCATGGAAATTGTTTGGTGTCACCACACATGTGCTCTCCGCACATCCCCGGTGACCCCACACATCTCCGGTGACCCCACACATCCAGGTTCCTCTGTGCGGTGTCACCCGAGATTGTGCGGGGTCTATAATGTAAAAAAAAAAGTTAAAAGTCCCCCGCCCCCCTGAGCACGCGCATCGCCACGTAAACACGCGTCGGGTGCGCCTACGTATGAAAACAACGAACGCACTACACATGTTGGGTATCGCTGCGCACGCTGGAGTGAGAGCAATAATTCTAGGGCCAGTATTATGGGGTATCTCTAAATTGATGACCTGTGGGGGCTTTTAAATCGTCTTCTATAGACTTTTTGGGGTACTGCAGTTTTTCGCCATTTCACGGGCGCACGCAATTTGTAACCTGGGCATGTTGGGTATCGTTTTACTCATTGTAACCTCATCTTTTATATTTTGTTATGGGGCATTTGATTACATTTTTCACTAAATGTTGGGGTTTAATAAGGAGTTGCGCTAATATTGCGCAACATAAAAATTTGCAACTACCACCATTTTATTCTATAGGGTCTTGGCATTCAGAAAATATATAATGTTTGGGGGTTTTAAGTCACTTTCAGGCCTAAAATGTGGAATATAACATGGGTGCAAAAAATGAAAAAAAGGCCTCAGTCATGAAGGGGTTAACAAAAGCTGCTCTTGAACATTTAACGAATTCTGCTGTTTTGCTGATACTCGCTCCATGGCTTCGAGCGGCAACAATCATCCCACGTTCAAAGGCTGTTAAATCGCATTGTTTACCCATATCTTCAGAAAAAAATCACTTCTACTGTCGTGGTAAACAACCTGCTTCCCTATTTATAATGGTCTGGCCATCTAGCAACTTCAGTGCAAAATTATAGCTAATTATAGCTAATTTGCCTACAAACATCAGGCGGTCATAATAATCTGGCCACTCAGTGTATATATAGTATATTAGGGATGCACAGGTACTGATACCAGTATCTGTGACAATACTGGGCATTCTCACGAGTACTCGTGAAAATGCCTTGATACTAAGCGTCGATACCGGCACTTAAATTTTTAAAACACAAGCAGCTGCTGTGAGGTCCCCAGCAAGCGTGGGACCTCGCCGCACCTGTTTAGAGGGCTAGCCCGTCCAACATCTCCTTCCTGCTGCCCGCACAGCCCTTGTGAGCATTTAAATTATGTAGCTACATATTATTCTGCATTGCTATATAATGTATTGCTGGGATTTGTAGTCCCTCTACAGCTTGGAGTCAGTGGCAGAACTACCAGCATCACAGCATTTGCACCTGCGACCGGACCCTGATAGTCCAAAACTGTCCTAAAATCATACGTTTTTGTATTATTTTAGAAACTGTTACATGACACTAAAGAAAAGGTATCGGTAATTGGTATTGGTGAGTACTTGGGGGAAAAGTATCGATCAGAGGTGCATCGAAATGAAAATTTCAGACCGAAACCAAAAATGTTTTTTATTTTAACTCTCATATATTTCCTTTTTAAAATAGAAAAAGAGATTGAGAACACAGAGTCCTCAATCTCTTTTTTTCTGCAGCCACTGTTATAGATTAACAGTAATCCTCTGAGTGTTCCTGTTCATTCATAACATGAGGCCATAGTATGTTTACTATAACCGCAATCATGAATGAATTCCCATTCATTCATAATGGAGGATATAGTAAACATACCATGTCCTCAATTATTTACAAACAGTGATCGCTGAGTGTTTGCACTCTACTCCTTCCTGACTCACTGTCACATGAGGCTGAGTGAGCGTTGCGGGGAAGTGCTGCAAGCTGACCGCACTGCTCTCCTCTGATCTGTGACAGGAGGCTGAGCGGTGCGGGAGGAGAGACGCCGGCCGCTCACAGCGCTCTCCTACCGCAGCGCTTGGCCGCCTGTGACAATTTCTCTCCTCCCCACTGGGACACAGAGCAGCGCACAGCGGGGAGGAGAGAGAATGAATGCACCACTATATCGGCCAAGAAAATAGCACTTTCGGTATGTCAAAAGTGCCATTTTCAGCTGATATGTTTCGGCTGCCAATATATCGGTGCATCCCTAGTATCGATACTCGGTCTTGAGAAAATTGGTGCATCTTGTGTGTGTGTTTTTTCCAGACCTGAGTATGAGTACCGATTTCTTTTCGTCATGTACTCACCTATACCAATATTTTATATATTTTTTCCACGTGACCGTTTTTCTAAAACAATACAGACTGATTTTAGGTAAATGGTGGAGCGCCAGTGCCCGGTCGCAGCTGCAACCTTGGTAGTTCTGCCACTCCAAGCTGTAGAGGGACTACAAATCTCAGCAATATTATTATTATATATATATATATATATATATATAAGTGCAAATCTCAGCAATGCAGAATAAAGCACAGGACCGAAACAGAAGGCATCATATCTAAAGCAGCTGTGGAGTTCAGGTGCAGTTTTGCTGCACCATACCTGTACATACTCTGTGCTGCCACTCTGCTCCAGGGTGCTGGTCTGATGTCTTGGGTGGAGGGTCTTATGAAGGGGAGATGTGCGGAGGGTCTTAGGAGGCTGTAAACAGGCGCCGCGTGGTTCCCAAGCAGGCTAATTAAAGTGCTGGTATCGGTTTTTGGTATCTGAGCAAATGCTCAGTATCTCCACCGATACTGGTATCTGTATTGGTGCATTACTAAACATAATTTATTAAAATGCACAGCAGATTTTAAACTAAGGGCTCCCTGAGCACTTCTCACTGGCTTTCCACAAGATAGTGTATAGCGCAGAGGAATATATAAAGAATTACTTATTTTCCCAGACTCTGACTGAAATGCACCAATACCGGTTTTTCACCATTGGGTACTTGCCAATACCGAATACTGGCATCCTGGGATACTGTTTGCCCGGCTTATCAGGAAGGTCCCATTGCCTGAGAAGCCAGTGTTCTATCAAAAGAACAAACGGCTTCATGTTTCGAGGCCGCCTGGCGTCTTAACCAATCGGGAAGCCAGGTGGGATGTCATGACCCGCCTCCCGGCTTCCTGGTCGGCTAGGAAGCTGGCTTCACTTGTTGCTTGGCAGCCTGGCTTCCTGACCAATCAGGAAACTGGGCGACTGGTCATGACATTGGACATGATTTTGTTACTGCTAAATATTGCAGATGCTGGTAGTTTGCTGAAACACAAAGTAGTTATAACTGTGTGTCTTTTGCAGTTTCTTAATTTATTTTGTAGAAAAATGTTAAGTATTACTGTTAATATGTATCTAGTTTTTTGGTGTTCAGATTGTGGTGACTTTTGTTTTTGATGGTACTTTTTTTGTTTTGTCTTTCAGGTTTTCAGTTAATCGAAGGATATTTGTTGTTGGTTTTGCACTGTATGGCTCAATACATGGTCCCACTGATTATCAAGTAAACATACAGGTATGGTGATTTTATTGTGTGCATAATGGGAAGTCGCATCACTTTTCCACAGTAACCCAAATTCCTTACATAAATGAATAATTCATAGTAAACATCTATAGGGAAATGTCCTGTTTTGTGTGAAGAATTGCAGGTTTTATCCCATAAGTTGCCATTTTGTTTTTTTATATTCATTTTGGATCCACTTACTGCTTGTGTACAATCTTGTCTTTCATTATTTTACTGACAAATATCTTGTATTACAACACGACAATCTGGATACAATATAGATAAAAAACCATCTATATTGGATATATAGCATTACCTCACTTCAACTTAAATGAAACAGACCTTTTTGCATGACCAGGATGCAGTTGGAGAACGCCATCAACCATCAAGGAAGCACCAAATTCATGCAGCTTTTTAGTATGGCTAGAACTCCACATTTTGGCCTTGTCTGTGATACATTCTAGGTGTTGAAAGTTGTGCCAGGTGGATTACTTCTGTCATTAGAGTCTGATACTAGAGAGTGGGCCCTCTATCCATAGGTGTTTCCACCTTCTTCTCGCAGGTGAGGTCCTCAGACATGGACTTCTTAGCATCCAGGTTTTAAGCAGAACTACAGGGAAAATTATTATTAACCCTGGCAGTGGGGCTACCCGCGCACTGCAAGGGTTAACTGTAAGTTTTGGTCTAGGGAGAAAAATAAGTTATGCTCACCCGATCCTCAGATGGCTGGCTGTGACCGCACTCCCTCCAGCCTGTCTCCTCCAACCCTGCAGCAATGGAATTTCCCTCTGTGTCCTCGCGTTCTATTCACTATGTATAGAACTTGATGATTTACAGGACCTTATACTGCGGTGGAGGGGAAAAGAGGCTCCAGGGACCAGTCTGAGAGCAAGCCAGCTCAGAGGATCAGGTAAGTGAGTTTTTTTAATTTTCCTCCCTAGGCGCTAGAGTTTTTTTTTTTCCCCAGAGTTTTATCTTCAACATTTAAAATAAGCTGGATAGGTTTGCCATCAGGACCAGGCATCTGCTAGCCTTTGCAGTGAATGCCTTGGTAATGCCGTGTGATCATTTTAAACTGATATACTGTTTTCCTCCTCTGAAGCTTTTGTCTTACTTCCTTTGCATAATTGAGATGGAGGGCATGCCTTTGATGCTCATTGCCCCAACCGGCCCAGGAGGCCCTGGTACGCAGATGTGGCAAAATCTCTGTAGGCACTTCTGGACCGTCCAGATTTTCTTTCACAAGTTCCGATATGCCACCCTGCTTCTCGGTTGCTGGCTTTAACGGCATGGCTTTTGGGACCCAAGTCCTGAAGGACGGAGGCCTTTCAGACACTGTTATCTTAAGGCTCTCTATGCTCCTTAAGGCCCCCACAAGGTCGACCATTGTACCTGGAAGACCTACTTTGCATATTGTAGGACCAGGAAGTTCAATTCTATAAAGTACTGCGTGGGATGCATTTTATCTTTCCTCCAGTATGGCCTGGATGAGCATTTAGCCTTGTACAACATCAAGGGCCAGATATCTTCCTTTGGGGATTCTCTTTCAGAGTCCACTTGCTTTTCACTTGTTGGTGAAGGCCTTTGTGCAAGGGTTGGCACACGTTGTTACCCTGTTCATGCCCTGGTGCTTCATGCTCTGGTGACTCAGTGTAACCTCAGTCTACTTCTCTCAGCCCTTCAGAAGCTGTCCTTTGAACCGATCTGATAGATTTTTCTGCATTTACTTTCAAGATAGCCTTGCTCGAGCCATCACTTCTGCTAGGCATATTTTTGAAATAATTGGCTTGACATGCAAGGAGCCCTTTCTGATTTGTGTCCTGCTTCTAAATCCCCTACATTTCCCTATGCTCTTTGAACATAGTTTAAGCGGTCAGAGTTTACCTTTCTGCAGCTTCTACTATCCACAAGTCTGACTCCCTGCTTGTTATTCCTGAGGGTCCCAGTATGGGACAACCAAGTTCCTGCTCCACTATTGCTAAGTGGATTTGCGAGACCATCTCGCAGGCCTAAGAGCTGAAGGGAAAACAGGAAATTGTATTTCATACTTACCGCAATTTTTCTTTCCTTACTAGCTCCATGGCAGCACAAAATGGGATGTCCCCGCCTCCCCACCAATCTGATAGGACCGTAACTCATAAATTTGAGCAACCCGCAGCTACCAGTGTTACGTTACTAGCAACTCCGACCGGGCGGGAACATTTTGTGCTGCCATGGAGCTAGTCGGGAAAGGAAAGTTACGGTAAGTATGAAATACAATTCTCTTGTTTTCCCTGACAGCTCCATGGCAGCACACAAATTGGAAATAATTGGACACACCAGGGAGGGTAATCACACGGCGGAAAATTTTAATCAAGTACAGAAGCCGAAGAGGCAATAACACTACGACCAAAATCCACAGTGGTTAACACAGCGGGTTCAATGCAATGGAGCTCAGATTCATCTCCAGACCTTTCTGCAGAAACTCCAGGATGTGAGCAGTCTAACACAGAGTTTCTCTCCGGAATCTCCCCAGAGTCCCTAAACTTGGACCATATTCTGCCATAGGACCTGTTGGTGCTGGTCTTCCTGGCTTTCATCAAAGTGGAAATCACACTCTCCGAGCAGCCGTCCCTCTGCAGCCACCTCCTTTCAAGATCCAGGCCATGAGACAGAGCCTCTCGGGCGCTGGATGGACCAATGGACCCTGGGTCAGCAGGTTCTCCTGTAGTGGTAGGGGATAAGGTTCTCTCACCGACAACTCCCGGAGAAGGGGGTACCAGGGCCATTGCGGCCAATTCAGAATCACTGCTAGCACAGTGACCCCCCTCCCCCTGCAGCCTCTTCAGGAAACGGAGAATAAGAAGCATCGGAGGAAAGGCGTATGCCGTCTCGAACTTCCACTCCAGTGTCAGCGCATCCACCCCCACTGCCTGGGGGCACGGAAACCTCGAACAAAAGACTGGCAACTTCGTGTTGGATGGGGACACAAACAGATCGATCCGTGGTCGAAAGGCCTACCTCGTCAGTCTCTGAAACACCCGCGGAGAGAGGGACCACTCGTTGTTGAAGGCTGTCCGGGAGAGGATGTCCGCTTGCGCATTGGCGTGACCTGGTATATACACCGCCGACAGGAGATTCAGATTCTCCTGAGGCCAGATCCTGATCGGAGCAACTTCCCTCAGGAGTGTGTCGCTGCGAGTGCCGCCTTGTCTTCGGATATATGCCACAGCTGACGTATTGTCCATCCTCAGTCTGACAGATCACCCCCTGAGCAGGGACCGGAACGCCAGGAGAGCCTGAAAAGGCTGCCCTGAGTTCCAGGATGTTGGAAACTACTCCCTCAGAGGGAAACGTCCATCTCCCGTGGGCCACTTGGTCCAGGCAAACCGCTCCCCAACCTTGCTCGCTGGCATCTGACGTGACTATCATCCAGTCCACTGGCATAAGGGAGTGACAGCACAGAAGGCTGAGATCTTGGAGCCACCAATTCAAACTCTCCTTCATGGATGAGCTCAAAAGGATTTTCTGATCCAGAAGTTCCGTGGACCAGCGTTTCAGAAAACCCACTTGGAAATCTCAGGCTCTCCATTGGGCCCGCTTCACCATGGGGTCTACCGCAATCATAGTGCCGACTACCCGAAGACATTGTCTGGCGGTCATAAAGGTCAGACACAGCAGCCGCAATAGTTTTGCGAATGGCTGGAATCTTCTCCGGAGGAAAAGAGACAGAGGCTTGAGCAGTGTTTATGCGAGCGCCTAAATAAACCAGGTCTTGAGTAGGCACCAGGTGGCTCTTTTCCATGTTGATAAGCCATCCGAAGTCCTTGAAAGTTGAAAGAACAAGCTTTCGGTGACGGAGCAGTTGTTCCTGATCGAGTAGTAAGACATCGTCCAGATAGTGATATATTCGCACACCCTGTTCTGGAAGGAACGCGACTAGGGCGAGGAGAATTTTGGTGAAAATCCATGGAGACTTCAGGCCGAAAGGCAGGCGGACGAATTGTATGTGAAGTTGTGCACTGCAAAACGCAGAAAGTGGTGATAGTGCGGATGCACGGGTACATTATAGTAAGCGTCTTTTAAATCTACCGACACCAGCCAATCCTTGGGCCGAACAATCTTTAAGATGCTTTGCAGGGATTCCATCTTTAAATTTTCTTTTAGGACATGATGGTTGAGATGCCGGAGATCTATGACCGGCCTCCAATCTCCGGTCTTCTTTTGGACCAGAAAGGAGAATAAATGCCCCGAAAGCGCTCCTGTGACGGCACCTCCACCACCACCCCATGTCAACAGGGACTGCACATAAGCTCACAAGGTTTTTCCCTCACTTCTCCGGAAGATGGAATATGTGTGAGAACAAACCTTGTGCGTGGAGTCTTGCGAAATCGCCAAGCGTGGCCTTCCGAAATGGTAGCGATCACCCACCGGTCCTTGATGTGGTCCGCCCAGATCTGTCGGAACCCAGAGAGCCTGGCTTCTATTTGGCAAACCTGAGCGGGCAAAGTTTCGAAAAGACTTTTGCGCCCCCTGCGCAGGTTTAGGGGTATTCTTCGTAGAGCTGGCACCTCCAGTGGCGCTCCTCCATGGCCTGCGGCACTCCTTACCAAGTCTGTAAAGAACGCGCGTCCTTAAAGGCAAGTTGCAGAATACCGTTAAAGCGTGGTTTTCTCTGGCATAATAGCCGTCTATCTTGTGGAATAAAGCTGGATTTACCACCCGTAGCCTTGGAGATAGCAGTCTCCAGCTTGTTCCTGAAGAGGGATTGACCCTCAAAAGGGATTTTACACCACCCCTGCTTCGAAGTGGGGGTAGGAGAGCCACAGAGCAGCAGCAGGAGATCCTCAGGAGCAGGAGACCGAGCGCCAGCCGCGCCGGTACACACAGTGCTAAGAAGGATGCCGGGATTAGCCCCTCCCATCGGCCGGCATCACCACGCGCACGACGTCAGTGGCCCTTAGGGAGCCTCGTGGAACGCAACGGTTGCGTTCCATGCAGAGCGGCCCCAGACGTGGGAGGAGCACCAACCCGGAAGCTGCCCGCGCTCGCCTGCGTTCCGAAAAACAACCCCGCCGGCGCGAGGGGACATACACATAGCCCACAAAAGCCGCCTCGATACCAGCAGCGAGGCTCCCCCATCATAGCTATTTAGGCCAAACAAAGGGACTACACCCGTTCCAGTAGCACAGGGTGGACGGCCAGAGGACATTTACCTCAGCCAGGTAAGCAACAACCCGCCTCCATCAGTAGTAGGAGGAGGAAAAAAGAGGAACAACTGCGGGTTGCTCAAATGTATGAGTTAAGGTCCTATCAGATTGGTGGGGAGGCGTGGCCATCCCATTTTGTGCTGCCATGGAGCTGTTGGGCAAAAGTTCTTCTTTTCTGATCATGGCGCACTCCACTAAAAGTGTTTTAGTTTCCTATGCTTTTTCGCAACAGGTTTCTGTTAACTAAATCTGTAAGGCTGCTGCACACTGGTGAGGTGCACACTTCATATTCTACAAGGTAGATGTTCTGGCCTTGACAGATGCCACTTTTGGCTAAGGAAAAAAAAAAAATCCTTTAGACGGCCCTGTAGTCTTGGACTTGCCTCTTATAGTCCTCTTTTCCCATTTGCATTTGTTGTTCCTTGGTCCTGCTTCTGTTTGTTTGCTGTGTTGTCTGCCCCTCTTAGACTACCTTATAATGACCCAGTGGTCTAACAATGAACTCCCTCTGTCCTGTGATGTAGATCAAGAAAACAGGATTTTAGTCTTATTTGTAAAATCTATTTCTTGTAGTACATCACAGGACCCTCGCCTCTGTATTCTGTGATCCACTCTACTGTTTGCTACAAAACCGAGGCAGGCTGTTAGTGGGGAGGGGGGGGGGGGGGTCCATAGGTGTTTCCACCTTCTTCTCGCAGGTGAGGTCCTCAGACATGGACTTCTTAGCATCCAGGTTTTAAGCAGAACTACAGGGAAAATTATTATTAACCCTGGCAGTGGGGCTACCCGCGCACTGCAAGGGTTAACTGTAAGTTTTGGTCTAGGGAGAAAAATAAGTTATGCTCACCCGATCCTCAGATGGCTGGCTGTGACCGCACTCCCTCCAGCCTGTCTCCTCCAACCCTGCAGCAATGGAATTTCCCTCTGTGTCCTCGCGTTCTATTCACTATGTATAGAACTTGATGATTTACAGGACCTTATACTGCGGTGGAGGGGAAAAGAGGCTCCAGGGACCAGTCTGAGAGCAAGCCAGCTCAGAGGATCAGGTAAGTGAGTTTTTTTAATTTTCCTCCCTAGGCGCTAGAGTTTTTTTTTTTCCCCAGAGTTTTATCTTCAACATTTAAAATAAGCTGGATAGGTTTGCCATCAGGACCAGGCATCTGCTAGCCTTTGCAGTGAATGCCTTGGTAATGCCGTGTGATCATTTTAAACTGATATACTGTTTTCCTCCTCTGAAGCTTTTGTCTTACTTCCTTTGCATAATTGAGATGGAGGGCATGCCTTTGATGCTCATTGCCCCAACCGGCCCAGGAGGCCCTGGTACGCAGATGTGGCAAAATCTCTGTAGGCACTTCTGGACCGTCCAGATTTTCTTTCACAAGTTCCGATATGCCACCCTGCTTCTCGGTTGCTGGCTTTAACGGCATGGCTTTTGGGACCCAAGTCCTGAAGGACGGAGGCCTTTCAGACACTGTTATCTTAAGGCTCTCTATGCTCCTTAAGGCCCCCACAAGGTCGACCATTGTACCTGGAAGACCTACTTTGCATATTGTAGGACCAGGAAGTTCAATTCTATAAAGTACTGCGTGGGATGCATTTTATCTTTCCTCCAGTATGGCCTGGATGAGCATTTAGCCTTGTACAACATCAAGGGCCAGATATCTTCCTTTGGGGATTCTCTTTCAGAGTCCACTTGCTTTTCACTTGTTGGTGAAGGCCTTTGTGCAAGGGTTGGCACACGTTGTTACCCTGTTCATGCCCTGGTGCTTCATGCTCTGGTGACTCAGTGTAACCTCAGTCTACTTCTCTCAGCCCTTCAGAAGCTGTCCTTTGAACCGATCTGATAGATTTTTCTGCATTTACTTTCAAGATAGCCTTGCTCGAGCCATCACTTCTGCTAGGCATATTTTTGAAATAATTGGCTTGACATGCAAGGAGCCCTTTCTGATTTGTGTCCTGCTTCTAAATCCCCTACATTTCCCTATGCTCTTTGAACATAGTTTAAGCGGTCAGAGTTTACCTTTCTGCAGCTTCTACTATCCACAAGTCTGACTCCCTGCTTGTTATTCCTGAGGGTCCCAGTATGGGACAACCAAGTTCCTGCTCCACTATTGCTAAGTGGATTTGCGAGACCATCTCGCAGGCCTAAGAGCTGAAGGGAAAACAGGAAATTGTATTTCATACTTACCGCAATTTTTCTTTCCTTACTAGCTCCATGGCAGCACAAAATGGGATGTCCCCGCCTCCCCACCAATCTGATAGGACCGTAACTCATAAATTTGAGCAACCCGCAGCTACCAGTGTTACGTTACTAGCAACTCCGACCGGGCGGGAACATTTTGTGCTGCCATGGAGCTAGTCGGGAAAGGAAAGTTACGGTAAGTATGAAATACAATTCTCTTGTTTTCCCTGACAGCTCCATGGCAGCACACAAATTGGAAATAATTGGACACACCAGGGAGGGTAATCACACGGCGGAAAATTTTAATCAAGTACAGAAGCCGAAGAGGCAATAACACTACGACCAAAATCCACAGTGGTTAACACAGCGGGTTCAATGCAATGGAGCTCAGATTCATCTCCAGACCTTTCTGCAGAAACTCCAGGATGTGAGCAGTCTAACACAGAGTTTCTCTCCGGAATCTCCCCAGAGTCCCTAAACTTGGACCATATTCTGCCATAGGACCTGTTGGTGCTGGTCTTCCTGGCTTTCATCAAAGTGGAAATCACACTCTCCGAGCAGCCGTCCCTCTGCAGCCACCTCCTTTCAAGATCCAGGCCATGAGACAGAGCCTCTCGGGCGCTGGATGGACCAATGGACCCTGGGTCAGCAGGTTCTCCTGTAGTGGTAGGGGATAAGGTTCTCTCACCGACAACTCCCGGAGAAGGGGGTACCAGGGCCATTGCGGCCAATTCAGAATCACTGCTAGCACAGTGACCCCCCTCCCCCTGCAGCCTCTTCAGGAAACGGAGAATAAGAAGCATCGGAGGAAAGGCGTATGCCGTCTCGAACTTCCACTCCAGTGTCAGCGCATCCACCCCCACTGCCTGGGGGCACGGAAACCTCGAACAAAAGACTGGCAACTTCGTGTTGGATGGGGACACAAACAGATCGATCCGTGGTCGAAAGGCCTACCTCGTCAGTCTCTGAAACACCCGCGGAGAGAGGGACCACTCGTTGTTGAAGGCTGTCCGGGAGAGGATGTCCGCTTGCGCATTGGCGTGACCTGGTATATACACCGCCGACAGGAGATTCAGATTCTCCTGAGGCCAGATCCTGATCGGAGCAACTTCCCTCAGGAGTGTGTCGCTGCGAGTGCCGCCTTGTCTTCGGATATATGCCACAGCTGACGTATTGTCCATCCTCAGTCTGACAGATCACCCCCTGAGCAGGGACCGGAACGCCAGGAGAGCCTGAAAAGGCTGCCCTGAGTTCCAGGATGTTGGAAACTACTCCCTCAGAGGGAAACGTCCATCTCCCGTGGGCCACTTGGTCCAGGCAAACCGCTCCCCAACCTTGCTCGCTGGCATCTGACGTGACTATCATCCAGTCCACTGGCATAAGGGAGTGACAGCACAGAAGGCTGAGATCTTGGAGCCACCAATTCAAACTCTCCTTCATGGATGAGCTCAAAAGGATTTTCTGATCCAGAAGTTCCGTGGACCAGCGTTTCAGAAAACCCACTTGGAAATCTCAGGCTCTCCATTGGGCCCGCTTCACCATGGGGTCTACCGCAATCATAGTGCCGACTACCCGAAGACATTGTCTGGCGGTCATAAAGGTCAGACACAGCAGCCGCAATAGTTTTGCGAATGGCTGGAATCTTCTCCGGAGGAAAAGAGACAGAGGCTTGAGCAGTGTTTATGCGAGCGCCTAAATAAACCAGGTCTTGAGTAGGCACCAGGTGGCTCTTTTCCATGTTGATAAGCCATCCGAAGTCCTTGAAAGTTGAAAGAACAAGCTTTCGGTGACGGAGCAGTTGTTCCTGATCGAGTAGTAAGACATCGTCCAGATAGTGATATATTCGCACACCCTGTTCTGGAAGGAACGCGACTAGGGCGAGGAGAATTTTGGTGAAAATCCATGGAGACTTCAGGCCGAAAGGCAGGCGGACGAATTGTATGTGAAGTTGTGCACTGCAAAACGCAGAAAGTGGTGATAGTGCGGATGCACGGGTACATTATAGTAAGCGTCTTTTAAATCTACCGACACCAGCCAATCCTTGGGCCGAACAATCTTTAAGATGCTTTGCAGGGATTCCATCTTTAAATTTTCTTTTAGGACATGATGGTTGAGATGCCGGAGATCTATGACCGGCCTCCAATCTCCGGTCTTCTTTTGGACCAGAAAGGAGAATAAATGCCCCGAAAGCGCTCCTGTGACGGCACCTCCACCACCACCCCATGTCAACAGGGACTGCACATAAGCTCACAAGGTTTTTCCCTCACTTCTCCGGAAGATGGAATATGTGTGAGAACAAACCTTGTGCGTGGAGTCTTGCGAAATCGCCAAGCGTGGCCTTCCGAAATGGTAGCGATCACCCACCGGTCCTTGATGTGGTCCGCCCAGATCTGTCGGAACCCAGAGAGCCTGGCTTCTATTTGGCAAACCTGAGCGGGCAAAGTTTCGAAAAGACTTTTGCGCCCCCTGCGCAGGTTTAGGGGTATTCTTCGTAGAGCTGGCACCTCCAGTGGCGCTCCTCCATGGCCTGCGGCACTCCTTACCAAGTCTGTAAAGAACGCGCGTCCTTAAAGGCAAGTTGCAGAATACCGTTAAAGCGTGGTTTTCTCTGGCATAATAGCCGTCTATCTTGTGGAATAAAGCTGGATTTACCACCCGTAGCCTTGGAGATAGCAGTCTCCAGCTTGTTCCTGAAGAGGGATTGACCCTCAAAAGGGATTTTACACCACCCCTGCTTCGAAGTGGGGGTAGGAGAGCCACAGAGCAGCAGCAGGAGATCCTCAGGAGCAGGAGACCGAGCGCCAGCCGCGCCGGTACACACAGTGCTAAGAAGGATGCCGGGATTAGCCCCTCCCATCGGCCGGCATCACCACGCGCACGACGTCAGTGGCCCTTAGGGAGCCTCGTGGAACGCAACGGTTGCGTTCCATGCAGAGCGGCCCCAGACGTGGGAGGAGCACCAACCCGGAAGCTGCCCGCGCTCGCCTGCGTTCCGAAAAACAACCCCGCCGGCGCGAGGGGACATACACATAGCCCACAAAAGCCGCCTCGATACCAGCAGCGAGGCTCCCCCATCATAGCTATTTAGGCCAAACAAAGGGACTACACCCGTTCCAGTAGCACAGGGTGGACGGCCAGAGGACATTTACCTCAGCCAGGTAAGCAACAACCCGCCTCCATCAGTAGTAGGAGGAGGAAAAAAGAGGAACAACTGCGGGTTGCTCAAATGTATGAGTTAAGGTCCTATCAGATTGGTGGGGAGGCGTGGCCATCCCATTTTGTGCTGCCATGGAGCTGTTGGGCAAAAGTTCTTCTTTTCTGATCATGGCGCACTCCACTAAAAGTGTTTTAGTTTCCTATGCTTTTTCGCAACAGGTTTCTGTTAACTAAATCTGTAAGGCTGCTGCACACTGGTGAGGTGCACACTTCATATTCTACAAGGTAGATGTTCTGGCCTTGACAGATGCCACTTTTGGCTAAGGAAAAAAAAAAAATCCTTTAGACGGCCCTGTAGTCTTGGACTTGCCTCTTATAGTCCTCTTTTCCCATTTGCATTTGTTGTTCCTTGGTCCTGCTTCTGTTTGTTTGCTGTGTTGTCTGCCCCTCTTAGACTACCTTATAATGACCCAGTGGTCTAACAATGAACTCCCTCTGTCCTGTGATGTAGATCAAGAAAACAGGATTTTAGTCTTATTTGTAAAATCTATTTCTTGTAGTACATCACAGGACCCTCGCCTCTGTATTCTGTGATCCACTCTACTGTTTGCTACAAACCCGCGGCAGGCTGTTAGTGGGGAGGGGGGGGGTGGGGGGGTTATTCAGCTTTGTCCTGCAGCTTTCATTTGCCAGTGTCTTATCACCAAAAGCCGTGGTTCTCAACCTGTGTAACCTTAGGACCCACATTTTTCCTTGGTCATTAAGCCGTGACCCAAGTTGCACTGAAATGGAACGCACGGCATTACGGTGCTGCGCGTTCAGTTGCGGGCAATAGAACTGTGGGTGGGAGGTGCATTTGGGATGCTATTCAAAATGAATGGCAATGCAAAGCACTTCTCACACCAAAATGCGTGGTAGGTGCGATTTCGAAGTACAGTGCGTTAATTGCATGGAACTGTGTAATTATAGCACTGTAATAAGTGTGAATGGGCACTCAAAAACACACAACCACAGACACAATCTCACACACATAGTGAGAAAACCAAGAAAAAATATATAGGGTTTGCGGAGAGATGTAAATGACCAAGACTGTATGATTATCTAAAATATCAAATTTATTTTGTACAAACAATAATTAGTAATAAATATATGTTAAAATTCAATACAATTCATATATCACATGTTCCCCGCGTAAACACTGATATGCATATATCCAGTGATTGTATTCATATATATTAATATATTCAGAAATGTCACATTAGTATCTTCATGATCATATATTAGGCATTAGTATAATTGACCAATGTAGTCGCTTATTTTGGTTGGTGCCGACGCGTTTCGACAGAGGCTTCTTCAAGGGACTCGTATAAGTTGATCTAGCCATAATAGAGAAAAGATTCCCTTATTTGCACACATAGTTATTTGTGATGAAACTACATATACTTGAGACATATATCATAAAAGGAGGGGAGGTGGTGTCAAATTTGGATAAGTGATCTGTTTACACATATTGAGGCAGATGATCAGTCCATAGGGATATGATCATGAAGAACTCACCATGCACGGTCCGTACGCGGAGTGAAGGAGATATCGGGAGGATCGAAGAGAAGAAAAAAGGAAGGACTGCAATACTCCAGCCACCAGACCCAGTCCCTTGTCACACCTAGGACCTCAAGGTCACATAGGGAGAGATGGTCCCAGAATCCTCCAGTGGCTTCACCGAGACACTTAACAGGGGTGAGGAGGCTATGATTGAGCCTAATTGGATGCTATTTGTCGGATGTTTAGTCCCCCTGTTGAATAGAGAGGGTAGGGAATGTATGTAATATCCTATCTCGATCCTGGTATATGTTAACCCCTTCAATTGTTTCATCAGGTATTTTTGTTTTTATTTTTATTATTGTTGATTTTTTTTATCCGTGAAGTGGTTCTCCAGATCGGAGATTATATGTTGGGAGTAGTTCTAAAACCGCTTACTGGTGTGGGGGCAGTCTAGTGGGTAATTACATATATATGTGTATATTTGGGAGTATATAAGTGATTCAATCTTAACTTCCATAGTTACACAGTGCATCATAACAAAACAAAAATTATTGTATATAAAATATATATGTAGGTAAGTGTATGTTTACTGATATCTTATTGGTTCAATGTGTTCGTATATGCAAATCTGAACCATAAATGTGATATAGTGCCTGGAATTGGCCAATCAGTGTCAAACTGTGTGCTTAAGTGCTTAGTTAATATATATAAAGAAAGTCATCCAGGCTAATTTAGCCTATTTTTCTATGTGTATGAAAGTGTCCCATCCCCAGTCGGATCCCCCCTCTTTTTCCCCCCCTTTCCCTTTAGCTCCCAAAAAGATCAAAGAGTTGTACCAAAAACTCGTCCAAAACAAGTGACACCACAGCAAAACAATCATAAAACAATAGCCCCATTGAGATAGCTTTGAACGCATATTGTATTGCGTTCTGTGCTATCAGTGTGTGGGAGTCTGACGTACCTGGTTGTGCGAGTCTCTCAGCCTGTCTGGGAGGTGATCTCCATAAGAATGGAGGGTGAGATCCCCTCTCCATATGTACCCTTCACCGCCGAATCAGAACGGCCGGACTAACAAGTTCCGGTCGGCGGTGTAGACCGTCCCAGGCGCATGCACGAGTGGAGAGGCGCAGGCGCCGAACATGTCCTCCCCGGGTCATAGTCCTGACAACAGGGGAAGCCACTCAACAGAAGGCTCCCCTGTGCGCATGCGTCAGCGGATAGTGTCTACTACGGAGCCGATATCTCCCCGCCGCTGCCCTGGCAACAAAAGAAGGTCACCCCGGCACAAAGAGGGGGGTGTGTCAGGCCGATTGTTGCGGCAATGGTCTCTGACGATGAAATGGCCATAACGGGCAGATATTTAAACAGGGTGGGACATTAGAATGGGACAAAGTCTAGAGGCCCCAGGTAGTGACATCAACATCACCCTCACCTCGCCTGAAACTCGACCGTGCTTGGATTAGCCATATATTCAATTTCTTTGATTTGTATATTAATTAACAGATATCTTTAATTATATTGCCCATATTAGGCTAGATATCCAAAGATTTGAACACTGCTCCAGATGACCTTACTAGTTCTTATGATATATCAGATATTGTCTATATTATATCCACAAAGTGGCAGTGTACATACATTGTAACCTATAATTAGTGGCTAATATGTATACAGTACACTTCATCTTAATAGTATAACAACATGGGAAAAGAAAACAGATGTTCTGACGAAGGGGGCGTGCCCTGGAAACGCGTCAACGTCATCTGCACACTGGATCCCCTCAGTGGATGTCCATCTGCTGTCAGCTTACATTATATGGCTGTCTTTTATCTATGTCTGTGAGTATCTTTCGGTTTATTTTTGACTATTGAAAATAAAGTTGATCTGCACCAGGAAAGGCGCCCCCTCTGTTTTCTTTTCCCATGTTGTTATACTATTAAGATGAACTCTACTGTATACATATTAGCCACTAATTATATGTTACAATGTATGTACACTGCCACTTTGTGGATATAATATAGACAATATCTGATATATCATAAGAACTAGTAAGGTCATCTGGAGCAGTGTTCAAATCTTTGGATTATATGGCTGTCTTTTATCTATGTCTGTGAGTATCTTTCGGTTTATTTTTGACTATTGAAAATAAAGTTGATCTGCACCAGCAAAGGCGCCCCCTCTGTTTTCTTTTCCCAGATTCCACCGCTTTCCCGGCTTCTTTGGGGGGCAGCACCCTGCAGTGTGCTTTTAAGGATTTCCCATTGAGGAGGGATTGTCTTTTTGCGGCGCTTCATTGCTTTGACTTTGTTTAATAGTATAACAATGTATAATCTAGTGACTCAGTTTTATTCCCTTATATGTCTATTGACAATCCATGGTTATATCTATGGTGTTTCTATATATTTATTTATAGATTGATTAACATCACATATTGGATATGATCCAATTATGCTAGATTCAATATGAGCTATGATGTATTTCAATGATAAATTAATCCATGATGCTCTTTTATCTAATTCTCAAAAGCATATATTGTTTACGAGTGTGTATCCTCTTGATTTCATTATCTCTTTTTTGTGGTGAACTAAAAGATTTCTTGGGTATAATTATCTACATTATTAGCTTTCCTTGTTTGTCTATTTGTATCTAATCATTTCGAGCTGAGGCCTGCATTCCTCATAGGAAGGGCCTATAACTTAGTACTTCGTTTAGGCCTGGAGGGACGGTGGATTTCAATTTAAAAATCCACCGTGCCTCCGCCTGTAATAATTTTTTATCAATGTCTCCACCTCTTTTGTTTTCATGAATATGGTCCAGGATGTAGAATTTGATGACCGAAAGGTCAAAGTTGTGGTGTAGTCCCACATGCCGGCTGATAGGGGTAGTCAGTTTTTCCATTGTTGATTTAAGTATGTATGGTCATACACCCTCTTCCAAATTGGTCTCAAGGTCTTACCTACGTAGAATGCTCCACATCTGCAACTTATCATATAGATGACATTGTTTGTCTGGCAAGTTACTGTGTGTTTTAAACACCAGTGTTTTTTGTTCGGTAGGGGGATTTTTGTGCCCTTCGAGAAGAAATTGCAATACTTGCAACCTCCACATTTTTGGAAACCTAGCTTTCCACATGTTGTGGCTTCCGATTCCGGCATATAGAAGTTATGAGTCAGCATGTCGCGCATAGATTTCGCCCTACTGAATACTAGTTCAGGGGTATCCCTTATATATTTTTTAATTGTATTATCATTAGTTAGGAGGTGCCAGTGACGCCCCAGACATTTTCTTATTGCGTCTAGAATATTTTGTTATCATTTTGACTGTCTTTTTGTGTGATTTTATCTTTATTTTCTTCCCCTGCTCTCCCAAATAGTATTTGCTCCCTCTTCTGCTTCTGCACTCGGTTATAGGCTTTTTCGAGTACTTTCCGACCGTAGCCCCTTTCCAATAATCTTGTCTGTAATGCTTTTGCTTCCCTCTGGAAGTCAGCGTCTACTGTACAGTTGCGTTTCAGTATCGGATACTGACTATTGGGTAGATTTTGCTTCAAGAATCGAGGATGTGCACTCGATGCATGTAGGATTGAGTTTCCTGCTGTCTCCTTGCGATATACAGGTGAAACTCGAATAATTAGAATATCGTGCAAAGTTCATTTATTTCACTAATGCAACTTAAAAGGTGAAACTAATATATGAGAGAGACTCATTACATGCAAAGCAAGATAATTCAAGCCGTGATTTGTCATCATTGTGATGATTATGGCTTACAGCTCATGAAAACCCAAGGAACCCCAAATTCACAACCTCAAAAAAGTAGATTATTACATACAATCAATAAAACAAGGATTGTACATAGAACAATATCGGACCTCTGAAAAGTACAAGCATGCATATGTACTCAGTACTTGGTTTGGGCCCCTTTTGCAGCACTTACTGCAATTACTTTTGCACGATATTCTAATTATTCGAGTTTCACCTGTAGGCTTGTCATGAGATAGTTGTCGTCCTTAATTGCTATCATGACGTCCAGGAATGCAATTTTTTTCCGGCTGTAATTCATTGTGAAATTTAGATTGAAGTTGTTGTCAGCCAGAGAAGCAACAAATTCTTTTAAATCCTTTTCAGTGCGAGTCCATATGAAAAAGACGTCGTCGATGTAACGACGCCACATCAGTATACAATCTAACCAAGATTGCATGTATTCGTTTGAGAAGAGAGTTCTCGCCCATCCCCCCAGGTATAGGTTCGCATACGATGGGGCACAGCAAGTGCCCATCGCTACCCCCTGCACCTGGAGGTAATAGGTGTCCTTAAAAATAAAGACATTTTTAATCAGAACATATTGTAGCAAATTGATTATAAAGTTGTTATACGCCCACTGTGCTTGCGGTCTTTCCCCCAGGAATTCTCTAATTATTTAAATTCCCTTGGTATGTGGGATGCTATTGTCTAGAGCTTCTAGATCAAGGGCCACAAGCCAACAGTCATCAGGGATCATCGTATCTTCAACTAATTTCAAGAGTTCCACCGTGTCTTTCAAGTATGAAGGGAGGGATATTGCATGTGGCCGTAGGTGGCCATCCATGATGATACTTGCTGCTTCAGATAGACTCCCAATCCCTGAGACGATAGGACGTCCCGTAGGGTCATTAAGACTCTTGTGGATTTTTGGTAAAGCATGGTAGTTTGGGATGTTTAACTTCCAGATATTCAAGAGTTTTTTTGTTAATCAGATCTTTCATATATCCCGCGTAGATGATGGCCAAAAATTCTACTTTAAAGACTTCAATATCTTGTATAGTGGTCTGTCTATACCAGGCTGTGTTACTAAGGATTTTTATACACATCTGCTCATATTGTCCACAGTCCATAATAACCATGTTTCCCCCTTTGTCTGATGGCTTAATGACTAGGTCTGTGTTTTTTTCCAATCTTTTTATAGCTTGACTCTGTTCTCTTGTTATATTCGTCTTATATCCATAAGGAGTCAGGATGTTTTCTAGAACTTTTACTTGTCTGTTGTAGGAAAGACCATATGCTGGGGTTGGCTCGGAGGTGGGGGAATTTCTGAGATTTCTTCTTACAGATGGTAGGTGTCTCTTCTCTTCTTTCCATCATTCCCATCTCTTCATATTTGTTATCATGTCCTTCTTCCCATAGCTCCATCAGGTCCCGTAGGGCCCGAAAGTCTCTGATAGTATAACCTTTCCATCTTTATAGATCTTCCCTAATTGATTCCTGGGGTTGATTTGTATCGTATAATACTTTAAACATCAGATTTCTCGCGAAGTGATGGAGATCCTTTATGACCTCAAAGATGTCCATATTTTCGGTCGGGCAGAAGCTTAGTCCTAATTTTAGGACTTCGGCCTCTGCCCCAGAAATCTGATGGCTAGATAAGTTTATTATTTCCAGGCATTTTTCGTTCCTGTTGGTAGTAAGAAGAAGTCCAGGTTCCCCGTTCTTTTCTGTTCTAACCTCTGTCGTGGCTCTAAAAAAGCCTGTAAATTGGGTGGGGGGCTCGGGGCGCCTAGTGGGTCCCGTGGATCTCACCTCTTAGACATCCTCCCCTCCTCATCATTGGAGGTTCTTTGGTGGGAGGTGTCCATGTTAAAGAGGGTTTTGGCTTCCGTTTGATTCACTGTCTCCAATCTCGGTCTTGCCCCCAGTGTCTGCTCTCCAGTTGTCCAGTTCCGTCTCTCCAAGGTGTCTATCCTTCCTATATCCCTTCAGACGAGGTATACAGACTTATTTTTTATTTCTTCATCTATCAGAGATAATTCTTTTTGGTAATAGCCTACCAGAATTCCCATCATATTGATGGAACATTTCTTTCTTGTAATTTTGCGTTTATTGTTGCATTAGCAGACAGATACATGAATACAGAGCATTGTAAAGGTATTACAACAGGAATGCTACCATTTTAGAATTAAGTGGTCCCATAGGACAGTATAAAGATCTATATCACATTACATTCGGAAGGAATCCACAATATATCTATCGTAGCGGGTGCAAATAGAATCTATGCGCCTTCTGTTGCGCCTCCCCGAATTTCCCGCTTGTGCGCCTTATGTTCACACCACTACAGGAGATTCGCGTTTGGCAATACCATCCATTTGTTTCCAACAAGTCAACTGGCAGTAATGCTACATCTCTGCATATTTATATTCAAATATAGGCTTTAAACATGGCCTCGAGGCTGAAAAGTACCGGCCGTCTAAGCTAGCAATGACATATACATACTGATCATTGCGTGGGACGTGCCCACCTCTCTCACTCTGTATGTCAGTTCTAGTCCTAAGTTGAGCTTCAAGAGTCACGTCCGGTGTAAGAGAGTGGGTGTGTTCCCACCTCAGAGGGCATCACCCGGACAGGACAATTTCAGAAGGGTCTGTATCAAATAGGGGTCAGGCGGAAAGGAAGAAGAAAGGGAAAAGGAGGGGATGGGGAATATGGTTTAGAGGCAATATCAGGACCTAGGGGAACTCCTCTTCCCCCAGCCCGCCCCCCGGCTCGTATGACCTCCCCCTCACCCCTCAGCTGGCGGAGCGGGGAGGTTTGTGCTCATCACTGAGAGATAGGCAGGGGTTGTTGTGAAATGGGACCACGGTCTCCAGCTCGTACGAAACTTCTCCTCTACGTTATGAATGGAAGCAGTCAGGTCCTCCATACGCAATATCTCATCCACAATGGAGAACCATAGTCTCAACGTGGTAGGGCTGGATTGTCTCCACATCAGAGGTATACATGATCTAGCCGCATTAAACAAATGTATTGTCAGGGATTTTTTGTAGCGTTTAACAGTGAGAGGGGTCATGTGTAACAGACAAACCGCCGAGTCATCTGGTAGGGCCTCGATCACCAGCCAGTTGATCGTCTCCCTCACCCCTGTCCAAAATGAACGAAGGCCGGAGCACTGCCAGAATATATGTAACATGGTACCTGGAGCCTGTTCACATCTCCAACAGGTTGAGGGGATCGAGCTGTTCATTTTGTTTAGGATATACGGGACTCTATACCAGCGGGAAACAATCTTGTATCCCGGGTTCCTGGAATTTGCATGCTATGGAGGATCTATGGGCCAAGGACAATATTGTACCCCTTTGATGCTCAGTGAAGGGTCTTCCCAACTCGGACTCCCACTTCTCAAGGAATGGAGGGCAATACGACTGCGGTGGCGTGCAGAGTTGTCTGTAAAGCAGAGAGAGGGCATGGCGAATTGGGGCCCCTAGATGACATATGGACTCAAACTCCGTGAGGCGACGCGACAACTGACTCAGCCCGGGCACGGAGATCAGAAAGTGGCGGATCTGCCGTGCACTCCATTTGTCTAGCATTGGGCAGGTCAGGTGTCGTATGGAGTCAAGAGAGAAGGGAAGTCGGGGTCTCCAATTACCGGTATCATGGGTGGGGGGAAATTCCCGAATTATCGAGAGACGTCCTAGCCACCCTCAGCGTAGGCGCAATGAAGGGATGTGAGGAGATCTCTGACGGCAGAGGGGAAGTGAGCCACGCAGCCCCCGAGAGCGGCAGTCTGGATTCCGAAAGTTCCATCCCCACCCATCGTTTCTGATCCGTATGGCAGCACCAGTCCACTAATCGGACAAGGTGGGACGCCTTGTAGTAAAGTTTAATGTCCGGCAGGCCTACCCCACCCCGGTCCTTGGGTAGTACCAGGAGGCGATACGCCAACCTCGGACGCCGACTAGCCCAGACATAGGATACAAACATGCGTTTCAGTTGGGAGAAGAAAGTGGGAGGTAAATGAATCGGATCGCCTGAAGTATGTACAGAATCCTGGGGAGAACTGTCATCTTTAGGGAGGCGCAGCGACCAAACCATGTCAGGGTCAGGTCCTGCCAGTTCGAGAGGTCACGTTTGATTGCGTGTAGTAAGGGGACATAATTTTCAGCATATAAGTGGTCTGGGTCAGCTGTAACACGTACACCCAGGTGGTTGAGACTCTTCTGTAACCAACGGAACTGGCAGGAGGACCTCACACGGTCTAGTTCCACCGGGGGTAAGGTGACGTTGAGAGCTTCCGACTTGGCCTGATTACCCAAAAAATTAGAGAGCTTTCCATAAGTGTCGAATGCCTTCGTAAGGGCAGGCACTGAGGACATTGGACGGGATATAAAGAAGACCAGATCGTCCGCATAGGCTGCCAATTTGTGTGTCCCCGAGGGAACCTGTAGGCCCCCGACGGAATCATCTGCCCTGATGGTACATAATAGGGGTTCCAGAGTGAGAATAAACATGAGCGGGGATAGGGGGCATCCCTGACGGGTACCATTGGAGATGGAGAAGTACTCTGAGTTTCATTAACTCTCACAGCTGCCGTTGGGGACGAGTAAAGGGCCATAATCCATGAGCGCATATGTGTCCCCAGCCCAAGATACTGGAGCGTGGACTCGAGGAAATTCCAATCAACTTGATCGAACGCCTTTTCGGCGTCAATGGATAGGAGCATAAGAGGGCGTGAACGGCTGCGGGCCGAATTAACTACATTGAGAACCCTGACTATATTGTCTCGTGCCTTTCGGGCAGGCACAAATCCGACCTGGTCGGAATGCACAAGGTCGGGTATATAGGGGAGAAGCCTGTTTGCCAGCATTTTTGCGTACATTTTTAGATCTGTGTTCAACAATGCTATCGGACGGTAACTGGCACAGAGGGAGGGGTCCTTGTCCGGTTTCGGGATCACCCTGATGTGCGCTCGAAGAGCGTCAGTCGGTAGGGCACCCCCTTGCGAGAGGGCATTATAAGTTTCCGAAAAATGTTCGGAGAGTAGGTGCCCAAACGATCTAAAGTACAACAGGGTGAACCCGTCCGGACCTGGAGCCCTCCTCGGCTTTGACTGTTTGATGCCAAGATTCCACTCTTCCACCGATAATGGGGCCTCCAGGAGATCACTCACTTGCGAGGTCAGGGTGGGGATGGGGTTCAGGTTGTATAAGTGGGCGTAGAAATCCTCAAATTCGGAGGCCACATCCTTCGACAGTAACGTTTTGGTGCCTGACCTGGAGGTAATGTGTGGGATATACATTTTCGACCGCGTACCCCACAGAGCTCTCGCCAAGAGTCTACCCGGTTTGTTAGAGTATTCGTAGAAGGTACGTTTACATGTCACTAAGGGTTGTTTGGTGCGTTGGTATAGCAGGGCGTTCAACTTATTCCGTGCTTGTTGGAGAGCTAACTGGGAGGTCTGTGCCAAGGAGCGTTTGTGACACGACTCCAGTCTGTAGATTTGGTCTGTCAAGTTAGAAATCTGTTCAGCCCTTTCCCTCTTGCGTCGAGCTCCGTGACGTATGAGAACCCCCCTAACCACACACTTGTGGGTCTCCCATACCATCGAAGGGCTGGGACCCGATTCGGAGTTGGAGATGAAGTAGGATCTAATGGCTCCTTCCACCTCTGCCTTGATTCCCCAGGTCCTGAATGAGAGATTCATTCAAGCGCCAGGATGACATTGGGAAGTGCTGGGGCCCTATGACCATGTCCATATGAAATATGGGCATGATCCGACAACAGTATAGTATCTATGGCGGCCGATTCGCAGGGACGGTAGGGCCTGATGGCTCACAAAGAAAATATCTATCCTCGAGTATGTCTGATGTACTTGGGTGAAGAAAGTGTAGTCTCTAGCCTCGGGATGTAGGAACCGCCAAGCATCTACCAAGCGTAGCCCCTGGAGTTCTTCCTTCAGCTTCTTAAGGTATGCATAGGAGAGGTGTGACGCTCCCCTGGAAACATCTACTAGTGGGTCCTGGGCAAAGTTCATGTCTCCCCCCAAAATCAGGGAACCCTCTGAAAAGTCCAGCAATAAGGACACCAGGTGTCTCAGGAAGGTTAGTTGGTCCGAGTTGGGAAGATACACATTGGCTAGGGTAAGTACCGTGTCCCCTACCCGACCCTTGGCAAGAATAAATCTACCGTCCGGATCCTGCCGGAGGCCCACCAAAGTCCATGGCAGAGACCGGGCCAGCAAGATGCTCACCCCTTTGGATTTTGATAAAGGGGATGAGGAGTGGTACGCCACCGGGTAGTCCCGATTGTGGAGTCGTGGGACCTGTTGGGTTTTAAAATGGGTCTCCTGCAGGAATACCACTTGTGATCGGTATCGTCTCAGATCCGCCAGAAGTCGGGAACGCTTCTCGGGTACATTCAGGCCCCTGACATTAAGCGAAGTGAATCTAATTACCTCATCCGTGCTCCCCATTGGGGCCGAACCCCCTGGACCCACCATGCCTGTCAGGGGAAAAAGGGGGGTGGAGGGGACAGGGGTAGGGAGGAATAGATGTATAGGGAGAAAGGTAATAAAGACCAGAAGTTGGGGCTAGTGGGGACAGTGGGGAAAGAATGTAAAAGGGGGGCTATATGAGAGAGCTCTATGGAAAGACCCTTGAGTCAGGGAGAAATAATTCCTGTGGGTGATACCAACCGTCAGACCCAGCTATGGGTCGACTTTGATTTGACACACCTCCCCCCTCACTGAGGGCAGGAGATGACCTATTGGGGGACCTAGTAGCACCTACGTGTCACTAGGTATTGACAATTGGCAGAGCAGTAAGGCAACAGTAAGATAAATCTTATAAAACTCAAAACTTATCAACAAAGGTTATTAAACAAGAAAAACTTACAACGGAGCCATGCTAGGTATGGCCGGGACGGCCAAAATAACCACAGTTGATTGCAAGACATTTACACATTTTAGGGCTATCAGCCGTTAACTTCCTACCTCGGCAACCGCCGGCCAGGCCCGGGCTCTGCAGGACCGTCCGAGGGTGGGCATGCCTTACCCGAAGGTTCTGCGCTGCCGCTCATGCAAGCCAGGGTATCGCCGGCAGGCTACCTGACCCCAGACCGGTGCCACAACCCGGGCCTAGCCCGCGCACCCCAGGAGAGGCATGCTCCAAGAATGAAAACATAACAAGCATAACATATGACTTCAACTCAGCAGGACCAGGTATGCAAAACTCGGATGGCTTGGAGAGGACCAGATATGGAAGATGTCCAATGTCCACTATATCCGTGTGTATAGCTGACCCTCACCCGCCTTATCCCCCCCCTCCAAGGCATACTAAGATCAAGGATACAACGGAGCCCTGCGTGTCCCTTCGGGACAGGAGTCTGTCCAAGGGATCCATAGGAGAAAAATCATAGATAGAGTCAAGCCACATGGTGGTCATGTGGCATTCACACTTGGATCAGGGAGGGCCGGGAGGCCTGGGTACTCTCGGCTCCCTGCCATCTCTACTGCTGGACGGGGTACCCCGGAGGTAGGAGCGCTGGCGGGAACGCGATCCCCTCGCTGGTCTAGGTGTTGCCGGGCTCGGTCCAGGTCGATCCATCGAGAAATCCAGCCAGTTCGGCACAGGAACTACTTCCGACTCCAGGAATGCGAAAAGGGCCGGCAACTGCGCAGGTTCATGTAAGTGAAAGACCTGATTTCTCCCGGGAAACAATAAGATGAAAGGGATGGCCCCAGCGATAGGTAGCCCCTGCTGCCCTGATCACTTCCAGCACAGGCCTCAGGGTGCGGCGCATACGCAGGGTGTGGCGGGAAAGATCCGGCATAATTTGGACCCTTGCTCCATCGAAGTCCAGTGGTCGCTTATTCCAGGCCCTACGAAGAATCTCCTCCTTTATGGCATAAAAGTGGACCCTGCAGAGGACATTTCTCGGGACTCCCGAAGGCAGTGTACGGGCCCCCTGCGCTCTATGCACGCGATCCAGCTCTGCGGTGGGCGGCTTGTCCAGATAGTGATTGAGGATGGCCACAACAGAGGATCTCAGATCCACTCCTGACGTTGCCTCGGGTATCCCCTTAAGGCGTAAGTTGTTTCGGCGATTTCTATTTTCGCTGTCATCAACTTGTAGATGGATTGAGTTGATGTGCTGCTGGTGTGCGGCCTGACCTGCCTCTAGGGCCTCCACGCGCCCATGCAGGGAGTTGGCTGCCGCTTCGACCGAGTCGACCCGGCCATCAAGAGTGGAGAGCTGCTGCTTTACCACCTGGAGTTCCTGCCGGAGGGCCTCCACCATCTTAGAGGCCATGCCGTCTAAGTCCCTCTTGGTGGATAGTTGCGGCAGGAAGGCCCTCCAGTCGTTATCCCCGTCCGACATGGGGCCTACTCCGGACACACCCGATCCCGTGAGAGACGCCTCATCGAGGAGGAGCGGAGTGCAGATGGGCGAGGGTGGCGGGCTTGTGCGACTAGCCGATGCGGGGGCCGTCATCTGGAGAGACTTAGGGAGTTTCTTGGAAGAGGATGCATTCAAGGCCGCCGAGCGGGTGGTCGCCATATTGGATTCCGGCATTACCGAGCTGTCTCCTCCCGCCCGCGAGAATAGTTCTAGGAGATCCATCTGTCGGTGACCTCTGCCAGCGTTGAGCATATGTCCAGCAATTGACATGGGGTAAGATCTACAGAAAATCGTTGTCTGTTCCGCCGTCCCGGGGATACTGCACGGAGCTCACGTGAAGTGCTGCCTCACTCCGCCATGTCCAGCTGATGGAACATTTCTGTAGGTTATCTTCCCATGCTGATTTGAGTTCCTGATCCACATTTCTGATATTTGGGAAGATTTGGATACGGAGGCCCCAAGGGCTATACTCCTCCTCTATACAGGTGAAACTCGAATAATTAGAATATCATGCAAAAGTAATTGCAGCAAGTGCTGCAAAAGGGGCCCAAACCAAGTACTGAGTACATATGCATGCTTGTACTTTTCAGAAGTCCGATATTGTTCTATGTACAATCCTTGTTTTATTGATTGCATGTAATAATCCGTTTTTTGAGGTTGTGGATTTGGGGCTCTTGGGGTTTTCATGAGCTGTAAGCCATAATCATCACAATGATGACAAATCACGGCTTGAATTATCTTGCTTTGCATGTAATGAGTCTATCTCATATATTGGTTTCACCTTTTAAGTTGCATTAGTGAAATAAATGAACTTTGCACGATATTCTAATTATTCGAGTTTTACCTGTATATCTCTCAAAATATCTCTTGTGCCAGTAGTACTGGGATTTCCTTTCAAGCAGTTTTTTTTTTATTTATACATAAAAGTACTAATTTCTGATTCTTTTGCTTCATGATTAGAATGATTCTTTTGTACTTTGACCATCAGCCCATCCCAAGATGAGCTCCATAAAGCCGACATATTTGCTATATCCCTATGCTCTAAGTGAGATATCTATTGAATGGATTTCAACTCTTTGCAGTTGCTATAATGAGAAATGCTTGGTCTTAGGAACCCATATAGTAAGGCACAGCCCCCTAAGAAAAAAGGGTCTGGTATGCGCCAGCCTCCAGGTCCTATTAATGAAAATTCAATTTACCAGTCGTGGGCCGCCTCTCTATGGGTACCCTATCTACATCTCTCCCCCTAGAAAACACATAGTGAGAAAACCAAGAAAAAATATATAGGGTTTGCGGAGAGATGTAAATGACTATGATTATCTAAAATTAATATCAAATTTATTTTGTACAAACAATAATTAGTAATAATATCCCTATGGACTGATCATCTGCATCAATATGTGTAAACAGATCACTTATCCAAATTTGACACCTCCTCCCCTCCTTTCATGATATATGTCTGAAGTATATGTAGTTTCATCACAAATAACTATGTGTGCAAATAAGGGAATCTTTTCTCTATTATGGCTAGATCAACTTATGAGTCCCCTGAAGAAGCCTCTGGCCTTTCTGAATATATTAATATATATGAATACAATCACTGGATATATGCATATCAGTGTTTACGCGGGGAACATGTGATATATGAATTGTATTGAATTTTAACATATATTTATTACTAATTATTGTTTGTACAAAATAAATTTGATATTAGTTTTAGATAATCATACAGTCTTGGTCATTTACATCTCTCTGCAAACCCTATATATTTTTTCTTGGTTTTCTCACTATGTGTTTTCTAGGGGGAAGAGATGTAGATAGGGTACCCATAGAGAGGCTGCCCACGACTGGTAAATTGAACAATCTCACACACACACAAAAAAATAATGTTATTTTTTTTAAGATCCACCCAGTCTCCCTACTTTATGAGATCTGAAGGGGATCCTTAGACTGGGGTCCGGTGTGGGCTGCTGTACTCTGATGGAGCTCCATCCATATGTGCATTGCTTGTACAGCTCCCTTGCACCTGTAGAGGTGCCGAGAGCCAGTATGTTACATCACACCGGTCCAGGCACCTCTACAGGACATGCGAGGGAGCTGTAAGCAATGCACATATGGATGGAGCCCACCCTACCTCAAGCTGACACTCTGCACCGGGCAGCATATTTTGAATGGCTGCTTGGCGCAAGAACTGACAGTGCTGCGCTATGGGGGAAACTGAGGAGCCTCTCGCCTAGAAAAGTGGAAGGCACACGGGGACCCACTGAACACTGGGTCGCAACCCACTTTTGGGTCACGACCCACCAGTTGAGAACCAAGGACCTTAAAGGTAGCTGTATAGCCAGTGGTCTAAGAATTAATTCCCTGTGTCATGTGATGTACTTATAAAAGAGTACAGGTAAGACAAAAATCCTGTTTATTTTCCCCCTTTCTTGCACACGTTAAAATCCACATTTAGGCCTGATAATTATTTAAAACTCACAAAAAATTTTTTATTTTTTTTTGAAAGCAGAGACCTAGTGGAATAAAATGGTGACTGGTGCTATTTTTATCTCACATGATTATTGTCCTACTGTATATCAAATCTATATATTCAGTAAAAAATACATTAAAATTAATTTTAGCGCACACAATATAATGCACAGTTTTTGGTAAAAATAAATAAATAAATGAGGGTACATGAAGTAAATATAAAATATGCTGAGCTTTAAAACTGTGCATTCCTGTGAAACGATGGTACTCAGTATTGTCCATGGGTGATGCTTTAACCTTTTCGCTAACCCCCAACGTATGTCAATCATTGGCATCAGTGGGCCCTGTAAACAGTTATAGCTCCTGGGAGTCGGTTTTACCTGTATAAAGCCGACTGTTGGCTTTATATTGGAAGTTATTTAGGCTGCTGTAAAGCCCCCTGATCACTTCCAGGAACCGATAAACATATGTCCCGACACCCCCTGTCTTGCTTTCTGGACTCCACTACCCCTGCAGTCTTTCATCGCGGGTGTGGGAGAGGGGAGAGTGGCCAGCAAATTAATGTTTGGTTTCCTCCCCCCTGCTGAATAAAGCCTGCAGCGACAATGTCATTACTTCCAGTTTCTGAGCTGTCATTGCCCAGCTACAGAGGTCGGGGAAGAAGCTGATCAAGAATGATCTGTTAATTAAATAAAATAAAACTTAGACACCCAGAATTTTTTTTTTTTTTTTACTTATGCAAACATGCATCAGGTGCGCCTATGAACAAAAATTACAATTGCACCACACGGTTAGGTGTCACTGCGTACTTCAGAGTGACAGCAGTAATTCTAGGGCCAGTATTCACGGTTAACTCTAAATTGATGACCTGTAGAGGCTTTTAAAACTTCACCTATTGACAATTTCGGGTACTGTAGTTTGTCGCTTTTTCACAGATGCACACAATTTTTAAGTTTGGCATCTATTTAGTTTGCACAATCTTTTATATTTATTAGCAATGCACAGATACCGTTTTTTCGGTATAGAGTACATATTATTATTTTTTTTGGTACCCCCCGAATTCCGATACCGGAAGTCCCATTAAGGAAGCTGGGCAGCGTATAATGACTTGTTGCTCAGCTTCCTGATTAGCTGGGTAGCCGGCTCCATGCTCCCTCGTCACCAGATGACAAGGAAGCGTGGGGCAGGTAATGACGCGCCGCCCAGCTTCCTGATTGGTCAGCCTTCTGACCAATCAGGAAGCTGGGCAGCGAGTCGTAACATGCTGCCCGGCTTCCTGATTGGCCAGGAAGCAGGCACCATGCTCCCTCGTCACTAAGTGAGGGGGGGTTACAAACTGTATAAGTAATTGGGTCCGCAGTGTGACACGAAACATTCTGCGGAGTCCTGCAACATCTTTTGTGTCTGCTGATGGGTTGAAGGTGGCAAAAATCCTGTGTAATAAAATTCGTTAGGAGGCTGTCAGAATGTTTACTCTGATAAAATAGTGTTTAATTTATGAAAACAGGCAGGGATCTGGAATAAGGAGATTCCCTACTAATTTTCACAAATCAACTAAGTTCTTTATTTGCGCCAATTTAAAGACAAAATTAAAAAAGTGCAAAAATATATATATCTGCTAAAATCAGTGCAAAATAATGATCAAAATATAACTGATGACAAATAATATGGATCAAAATTGCAATAATATTGATTAGCAAAGATAACAATAAAAATAAAACCACGGGATATTATTTTTAAATATTAATGAAACAAAACTAAGTATCTCTTGGAATGCAATTAGTAACTTCTTAGTAGCCCAGCAGAATGTTACCAAATAATGTGCAGATTCAACATGTGACCTCTACCAGCAAAACCGTTCATGAGCAGTAGAACTTTGAGATTTTGGACATCTAACTAGTACTATGCACACAACTAGCTTATTAGCCGAGAATCTATTTGAGGTAAAGATAAACTTCCACTAAGTTAAAATATATGTATGTAGCTGTGCTGAAACTACAAATCCCATCATGCTTCTGCCTCTGGGCGTCATGCCTGTGGCTTGCAATGCCTTATGGGATTTGTAGTTTCAGCACAGCTGGAGAGCCAAGGTTGTCTACCCCTGTCCTAAACCATTGACTTGAAACTGCAATCAGCTTCGAGTAGATTTAAAAAGGGACTCCTAAATTTGAACAGGAGACAATTTTTAATGCAGCTCAAATTACTTCAAATTCAGTCCGGATGCTAGCACTACCTAACCAAATGGTTATACTAAATGCTTTAGATATATATAAAGTGAGGGAAAATAATTATTTGATCCCCCTGCAGATTTTGTAAATTTGTCCACTTACATAGAAATGAAAGGTCTATAATTTTTATCATACGTGTATTTTAAATGATAGAGACAGAATATCAACCAAATATCCAGAAAAAACACATGATACAAATGTTATAAATTGAGTTGCAGTTCCGTGAGTAAAATAAGTATTTGACCCCCTACCAACCAACAATAATTCTGGCTCCCACAGACTGGCTATGTGGTACACAGATTAGTCCTGTCAATTTAAGAAGGTGCTCCTAATGACAATTTGCTATGTATATAAAAGACACCTGTCCACATAATTTTTCTTCCATTCAAACCTCCCACCATGGGCAAGACCAAAGAGCTGTCAAAGGACATTAGGGACAAGATTGTAGACCTGCACAAGGCTATCAGCAAAAAGCTTGGTGAGAAGGAAACAACTGTTGAAACGATTATTCGCAAATGGAAGGAATACAAAATAACCATCAATCACCCTCGGTCTGGAGCTCCATGCAAGATTTCGCCTCATGGGGTAAAGATGATCATTAGAAAAGTGAGGGATCAGCCCAGAACTACACGGGAGGAGCTTGTGAATGATCTCAAAGCAGTTGGGACCACAGTCATCAAACTGTGACACCAAACACCATTGGTAACACAATACACCGCCATGGATTGAGATCCTGCAGCGCCCGCAAGGTCCCCGCCCTCAAGAAGGCACATGTACAAGCCCGTCTGAAGTTTGCCAATGAACATCTAAATGATTCAGAGAAGGATTGGGAGAAAGTGCTGCGATCAGATGAGACCAAAATTGAGCTCTTTGGCATTAACTTGACTCGCCGTGTTTGGAGGAAGAAAAATGCTGACGATGACCCTAGGAACACCATCCCTACAGTCAAGCACGGAGGTGGAAACATTATGCTTTGGGGCTGTTTCTCTGCTAAAGGTACAGGCTGACGTTGCCGCATTGAGGGGCCAATGGATGGGGCCATGTATTGTAAAATCTTGGGTAAGAACCTCCTTCCAGAACACTGAAGATGGGTCGTGAATGGGTCTTTTCAGCATGACAATGACCCAAAACATACCTCCAAGACAACAAAGCAGTTTCTTAAGAAGAAGCACAATAAGGCCATGGAGTGGCCTAGCCAATCTCCAGACCTTAATCCTATAGAAGAGAGCTGTATGGAGAGAGTTGAAAGTTCGAGTTGTCAAGCGACAGCCAAGAAACCTTAAGAATTTAGAGAGGATCTGTGAAGAAGAGTGGACCAAAATCCCTCCTGGGATGTGTGCAAACCTGGTAACCAACTACAAGAAACGTCTTACCTCTGTGCTTGCCAACAAGGGGTTCTCCACTA
This sequence comes from Nanorana parkeri, assembly GCF_000935625.1. Taxonomy (NCBI): domain Eukaryota; kingdom Metazoa; phylum Chordata; class Amphibia; order Anura; family Dicroglossidae; genus Nanorana; species Nanorana parkeri. The sequence goes on along the minus strand of NW_017308241.1, from coordinate 183,186 downwards.
AGTACTAAGTCATGTTTTGCTTGGGGATCAAATACTCATTTTACTCACTGAACTGCAACTCAATGTATAACATTTGTATCATGTGTTTTTTCTGGATTTTTAGTTGATATTCTGTCTCTATCATTTAAAATACACCTATGTTAAAAATAGACCTTTCATTTCAAGTGGACAAACTTACAAAATCTGCAGGGGATCAAATAATTATTTGCCACACTGTATATGGCTAGTTAATTGCTTAAAGATAAATAGAAATCTATACTTTACCAAAAAATTGTAATTCTTTTGTCTTAGAGATATCAGCTTTGTGTCAGTGTTGGGGACAAGAGATGTTCAGGTTCTATTTGGTTCAGTTCCCCCTGGCAGCCCATCAATCAGATTCAGATTTCTCCTTTCTGTGTCCATCCTCCTGCATATTCTTATTTTTTCTTTCTCAGTCTGTCTGTGGTCCTTAACTTTCTCCTAACTTTTATCACCCAAAAATGTAGAACCCAACCCAAGAAAGCTCATCTCCACCTAATTATGATGTTGGGAGGGTCTAAATTTTCTTTAAATTGTCCCTACAATTACCTGAAGAGGGCAATGTTGGACTAGGAATAATTTTGAATTTTTCCTTTTAAAATTCCAATATTATTCCATGAGATGACCTTAGACCTAAGCCTTGAACAAAATCATAACATTTAAAAGGGCGGCCTATTATTTGGCAGAACCTGTCAGACCTACTGTCTCGTTAAGAGATGTATTGATTGAGAAACTCTGATCAAGAAAAAAACAAAAAAAACAATTGAGAATGAAGTAATGTGTACTGAGACAGTGGTTAACTCGCATTCTTTCACCGATTACGAAAATAATATACCTAACGTAATTATTTGTACTTAAAAAACCCCCACTATATTAATAATATATACTATTACCGTATTTTGCGCTCCATAAGACGCACTTTTTTCCCCCCAAAAGGAGGGGGAAAAAGTGCCTGCGTTTTATGGAGCGAATCCCGACGCCCGAGACATGCAGTTTCGGGCGCCGGGCGAGTAGTAGGAGCCACTGCTCGTTTAATACGAGTATATATTATTAAATATAAAATTACTCAAGCAAATATTTAGATGCTTCATGCAATAATAATACAATTGAAATTATTGGTAATACCATTCCTTTCAAATAATAATACTGTATACAAGGTAACTTCTATTGTGAGCTCTTTTTTTTTTTGATGAGAAAAGGGAAAAAAATATAATGGAGACTGTTTCTTTTGTCCTTTTTGTTAAGCTTGAGAAATGGCAACTCCATCAATCTCAGTATAACTTAGTCTGGTACCATGGTCAGTTCTTATCTCATTGTTGTTGTCGTCTTGCACCCCCATAATTTACAACCTGGGAATGTATGCTGTAAGGGTCTGAATTGCTGATAGTCTTTGTCCAGAAACCATGAACTCAAATTCACCTCATAAACTGATATAAAGAACAAAGATGGCTTCCAGGATGCTCATATTACATTATGTAGAATAATAATTATAGGCCTTATAGTTTAATTCCTTTTAGCACCAAATTATTATTATGCAGGATTTACATAGCGCCAACAGTTTGCTGATATTGTCAAAACTAAACCCAACTTTTATGCAGTATTACTGGCTTTGTTTGCTCACTTTCAGATTGTGAAAGGGTAATAAAAAATGATACAATCTGTATTGCTGTACTAGACCACAAATGCATTACAGTTGCTGTACATCAGTAGTACACACAATCTCTCCATCTTCCCCAAATATGACAGACCCTGATCACTGACATGTTACCAAATAGATACCACACAGAAAAAGCAGACACTGGATGGAGAACAGCTGAAGTGAAATACCCTTTATACGAGGAGACACTGCCAGAATCCCGGACTGTACCACCTTCTATAATTGTGGGGGGAGGCTCGCGCATCATAATTTGCTTATAAATTGACCTCTCCATTTACATATGAATGACTCGGGGCTCATTAGTTGTAAATACCGTGATCCATGGATATGTTATTCTAACAGCTGGGCCTATTTTCTGTTTCAGTGGCTGACTTACTGCATTTTCTATTTTTAACCTTTTTCTTTTTTCTTTTAAAATTCTGTTTTATTCAAGTTTTATCAAAAGGTATCTGTATACAAATCGCATATACTTCACAACATATAACCCAAATACAGGTCCTGACGCAGTATCCCACTTACAACAACCCCATAGTAACCAAACTTACAAACAACAAGGTAAAACAAATATTACCAACCCACGGGGAGAGTACATCAAACATTAACATCCATTAACATAAACAACCAAACAGCCCAAATGAAAGCATTGCATACATGAAGAAATACATAATCTTAAAGGACAGCTCATGTGTCGGTATCCGCAGAGCCCAGACTTTGTCAAATTTTAATGGACAGCCTCTACTGGTGTAAGTAGCCTTTTAAAAGCGCAGCATTGAGTTAAGTAGTCTCTCCCACCTATCCATGGTAGGTGCAGTTATTTTCTTCTAATTCAGGAGAATATCCTTTAAGAGCATAGAAAAGAAGAATTCACAACAAAGTGTGAGTGGCTCTTGCTGCGGTCAGGTGCTCTTTGAACCCAGTAAACCCAGTTGGGGGGTTGGTTGGAGAGAAAGAAGTCAGATCCTGCAATAAACAACCAACCACCTTCCAATAGTCTACTTTTGCTGGACAAGTCCAGAACACATGAAAAAAGTCAGCCTACATTTCTTGACAAAGCCAGTACCGTGCAGAAGAGCCTGAAAAGCCCAATAAAGCCAAGCCTTGCTTGGAACAGTGACATTTCACTTTGGCTTTGTGGACCCCCCTCTTCTTCCTGGTGGGACTTCTCATGCTCCTACCGCTTATCCCTAATGTTTTGGGTGCCCACCTATGCACCTAACCCTCCCTTGTTGTAAGTTTTGTGACTGCTGCATGTCCCTCACAATGCTGCCCTGCATCCTCTCCTGGACTGGATCCCTCTTTACTACCTGCAGGCCTTGTCCTTTACGCTGTTCGACTTACTATACATTGTACATTATGATATGTTTCTGTGTGATGTTTTATGCGTGTACACTGTATGTGTCTTTCTGACCATATGGCGCTCAATGTAGTGATGGGCGCATGGAGTGGGGGCGGCCTACTACCGTGCCCCACTTCATCCTCCTGTAGGTACACCCATACTGTGCACTGCCTACCAGAATCTTTTCGCCTATATCTTGTGTTGGGGATTTCTGACTATCTGGATCCCATACTTCTCTCCCTTTTACACCCCTATTTACTTCTTCCATTCTCTTGTATTTCCCATCCTACTAATTTCCTTCTCTTCCTTTTTTGTCCTCTTTTCATCTCTTTGATTTGTTGCAGTGTCCCCCTGTGCTTCTTATCCTTCCCTTAGCTTCTACCACTTAGTGTCTATCGCCCCACCTTTTTACCCCATCATCGGGTCCTGGGTGCCTGTCCCCTGTTTATGTGAGGCTTTTCTTCTTTGGCCCCGGGTACATCCGTGGGAGTATGGCTACCTTGAGGTAGCGAGCTAGTTTCCCTCAATGCCAGGGGACTCAACACCGCTGAGAAGAGGACTATGGTCTTGAACGAATGGAAGCAACTATGGGCCCAGGTGTGTTTTTTATTCAAGAAACACATTTTTGTTCTGACCAGATCCCAAAGTTCCTCATTCATCACAACTCATATGGGTATCTTAATAGGCTTAGACTCTCCCTATCCACAAGTAATCATAGGCACCACTACAGCAGTAGAAATATTATTATTATACAGGATTTATATAGCGCCAACAGTTTGAGCAGCGCTTTACAATGTAGGGAAGACATTACAATCACAATACAAATCAAGACAAGATGGTAAGGAGGGCCCTGCCCGTGAGGGCTTACAATCTAAAAGCGAGGGGGAAGTGATACATGAGGAGAAATATGACAAGACGCAATGCCTGATTTAAAAGTTTTATTTCCACTCATTTTGTCACTTTCCAATTTGCTAGTACCGTTCATACTAGATTTGAATGTTGCCCTAAACTATGATTGTTGCCTTCTTTTGTTCCTCCTATATGTTATTTACCCTTCTTTCTGTTGTTGAATATTTGTTATGTTTATATTATCTGTAATTTGAAAAACTCTAAAATGAAGAATGAAAAAGAAAAAAAATCTCTTGCCAGGCTCAGAGATCTATTTTTTAATAATGACATTACGACAGCACACATGTCAATGGCAAAAAGGACACAGGACCCTAAGTAAGAGGTTTAAATCAGACAGATTCTAACCCTTTACATCTAAATTGGAACACCAGATTATCATTTTTATGGATTTGAGGTGGTGGCAAACGTAGGGCTGGTACTTCCTTTTATTCAATGCAACAAATCTGAATTTTCCGTTAAGAGAACTATGGGGTAAGTGTTTTTCCCCATAGTTCTTTTTAGGGTCATGGGAGGACATATACTAACCTCCTCCAATGACCTAAATCTCAGTATATCGTATACTGAGAGCGCCGCAGCTGGGACAGATCCTGACAATACTGTCGAGATCCACCCAGCTGCGTAAGAGGCAGAGCCAGCTGTGCCCGCCCCCTCCCCCGTTCATTCCTCCACTCAGCGCTGGAGGATTGGGGAGGAGGGAATCCCTACGGGGAGAGGTGACTGACAGTCTCCGCTCACTTGCAGGGAGACGATCGGGAAGTGAGTGGATCGGTGCATGTTTCTGCTCACTTTCCCGATCGACAGCTTCTTTGTCACAGGTCGGCTCTAACTATGAGGATGAGTGGAAGTCACTCACCTCATAGTTCTCCTTTTTAATTTAGATTATATATATATACACTGAGTGGCCAGATTATTATGACCATCTGACGTTTGTAGGCAAATTAGCTATAATTTTGCGCTGAAGTTGCTAGAGGGCCAGACCATTATAAATAGGGAAGCAGGTTGTTTACCACGATAGTAGAAGTGATTTTTTTTTTCTGAAGATATGGGTAAACAACACGATTTAACAGCCTTTGAACGTGGGTGCCACTCAGTGTGTGTATATATATATATATATATATATATAATATAAGTGTGTGTGTGCTGCAGTGCAATAATCTACAATACTTCTACAAATTACTAAATTTATTAAACCAGCATAATTTACTCTGTGCAAAATTTCAATATAAAAAAGTGACAGGTGCTCAACATAGTGTATTTTGTCCATTATTTGCTGTGGTGATTTAATCCAGTGCTGTGTTTTGTCCTGCTAAACCATATGTAATCCAAGTGCTCAAAATTCTGCTTCTCTCTTTCATTCTCAACTGTACAGGAGCTTCCTGTACTAAAGACAGGTCACTGCTGTTCTTTCTCCTTGCACAAGGTGATTGGTCTTGTATCCATCCTCCTCCTGCAGTTCTGCAGGCAACTTGTAGTGGGAGAACCTGCTGGGTCCCCCTCACAATCACAACTCTGCTCTCTGCACAGGCTATGTGCGGAACAGTAGTGACAGGCCGAGTAAAGGCACTTGGTGCACAAGTAGATTTTTATCCTTTGTTCCTATTCACGAATATATTTAAATAAAGGTTTTTGTGCCCGGTGTTTGAGCTTTAAGCTCATTGTCATGTGAAAATGTGCATTTTAATTTGTGTGTGAAAAAAATAGTCTGGCAGCAAAAGGGTTAAATGTTGCCGTTCGCTTATGCTTTAGGTTACTGGTCAGGGTGTTTTTGCAGTAACCCCTCACAAAAACTACTAGGCTGTTTTTTATGCTGATGCCAACGGAGCTATTCACAAAAGGGTGAAGAGTTTAGAGAAGGCCGGAGAAGTGAACAATCTAGGCCAACATAGGTGATTTGGAAAAATTCTCCAATTCAGATCACTTTCCAGTTCCACTATGTTGTCCTAGATTGTTCATTTCTCCTGCCTGCTCCAAACTCTTCACCCTTTTATGAATAGCCCTAGTAATGTACAGTTTATTTTTTAATCTTTTGATGTAAAAATGGATATAAAGCTTTTATGAAAATGTATAAAACTAAAGGTATACTTACAATACATGTATTTTTTATTTTTTTGGGGGATCTTTTAGATTATTCACACCGACAGCAACACTGTGCTAGGACAGAATGACACAGGCTTTAGTTGTGATGGTTCCTCCAGCACATTCAGGGTGATGTTTAAAGAGCCTGTTGAAATACTTCCAAATGTCAACTACACTGCCTGTGCCACACTAAAGGTATGCTTCTTTTAACTTTTTCTACAAACTGGAATATACTTGTTTCAACTCAACTAACACACAGGGTCATTTGTTATGCATAGTCTGTGTACCTACGGACAGTCTTCTTACAGTGAAGGTGAGATCAATGAGACCCTTCCCCTCACTTTAAGGAGATGACAGCCTGAGGTTTAAAGAGCCACCTTAAAGAGCCACAGATGGTAGCACATCTATCAAGCTCACAACTGAGGTGTTTCCAAACCAGCAGGTTGAGGACATCAATCTAAGCTATAAAAAAAAACCTGCACCCTGGAGGTGGTGGCCCTGGCCTTCTTTGGCCAAATGTTCTTGCAAGCGGCTGTGCGATCAGCAGAACATGATGCTATTGGCTGTTGCTCATAATTGTTTTCTTCTTCCGAGGGGTGCCCTTCAGACATGCCAGTGGTATCCTGTGTCCACCAATAAAAAGTGAGAGAAAAAGGGATTCTCAAAGGGCCTGCCCATATTAAATACCAAGTTGTCCAGGCCTGTTGCCTGTATTCAAGGTTTATGGTTTCCTGAAGTTTGTGCTGGGACAAGGTCCTATGGCTTTTAAGGTGAAGATGTAAAAGAGTGGATCTATGTTAGAAATATGATTTTTTTTAATGTCATATTCCTTTTCTTGTAGCGTAGGGTGGAAGACGGGTTTAATGTACAGGATAAAACACATAATTTAACAGGAAATACACCGGAATGGTTGACTGAATCGGGGATACAACATAGGCTTAAATTACTAAATGCAAATAAAGCATTAGGACCTGATAATCTACACCCCAAGGTACTCAAAGAATTGAACAAGGAGATAACAAGACCATTGTTCCTCATTTTTTTTTTTTTCACAAGTAAATTTTTTTTTATTGTTTAGAGCCTAGACAATGACAGGTACATAGGCATTAAACCAATAATCAAAAACAGCCGTGTGATATCCAAAACTGTGTTACAAAGCAATAAACCGAAAGAAAGGGGGGTACAATAGCATTGGTTGGGTGGGATCCAACATGGGAGCTCAGATTCCATTTTACTGGTATCACATTAAGTCACAAAGTAGGATGGAAAGGAATACATGTATACTTCAATCGGGCAGGCCAAAGAATTAACAGATCCCACTAACACTGTGGGAGTACTATGATCACTAAACATTTGGAAAGGTTTATAACAAGGAGGGTTTAGCTGTCGTACTATCCAAAGGTTGTTCGTTGCTAGTCCGATCTGGTTTGGATACCGGGGGCGATTACTGTTTATGAGATGCTGTCATTGCCAGGAGGGTTTGGAGATCAGGGGGGGGCAGTTATGAGAAAGGAGGAAGCAGGTCTGGAAGTGTGGGTAGATGAAAGAATAGGGGGAATGGAGGAAGGTGGGGGGAGAAGACAAGGAGTGGGAAGGGGTCCCGTCCGACCCATAAGTAGGGAGAGATGGAAAGGAGGAAGGCACTGCATAGAACAGAGCAGATAGGAGTAGTGTTACCGTCTTAAATCCTTACATGCCTCCGAATCTCGGAATAAATGCCACAACGTCCAGGTTTTAAGATACTTGGACATGTCATCTCTGCCAGAGTGGATAAGTTCCTCAATGGCCGCTACTGTATCTATTCGGGAGAGCCACTCCCGAATCGTTGGTGGGGATGGCGACTTCCAGTGTCTAGGAATCACCGTTTTTGCCCCATTCAGTAGGTGAATTGAGAGGGATTTTTTAGAAACATGGAGTGTGTCATCGAAATGGTATAATAGGAGGCTAGCTGGGGAGAATTCCATCGAGACTCCGGTTATGGTTTTAATCAGGGTGTGGACCGACGTCCAAAAGGGCGAGATCATTGGGCACGACCACCAAATGTGTAATAGAGAGCCCACTTCTCTGTCGCAGCGCCAGCACCGGTCAGGGGCATCTGGGTATATGCGGTGGAGTAGGGCCGGGGTTTTGTACCAGCGTGAGCGAACTTTATAGTTAGTTTCCTGTACTTGAACATTCATGGAGCTTCCTAAAAGTAGGGAATTCATTCGTTCCCACTCCTGTTGTGTGAAGGATATTGAGAGATCACGTTCCCATGCTCTCATAGAGTGTGTCGGTGGGAGGGTAGAGGAGTCGTTCAAGAGGGAGTATAAGGATGAAATTGCATGTG